>NC_141150.1:133711854-134011854 GCF_053477565.2 Lygodium microphyllum | reverse complement strand
TTCATCATCCATGATTGCATTATGCACGTTACTATACCAACTAGTCATTTCATAAAAAAACAACATCCTTGATAATTCTCTCAACTCACGTGTAATAGGGTTAAAACATCTATATCCCTTCTAGTCAACATAATATTTCACAAATATGTATTGGATAACATCTATTTTAGGTAGACTTACATCAAGAGCAAATAATCTCTCAACACGTTTTCCTTTTTCAATCAACATGAAATCATTTTTAGGATCTACATAACAACCATAAGATGTGAATTGAACCGATAATCCTTGTTCTACAATTTGATCAACATAAACTATTTTTTAAAAAATATTTAATACATGCATCACATTAGCCAAGTACTTAGTTTTACCATCGTGCATACTCAAAGGAACATTTTCAACATGAGTAATGGGTTAAGCTGTATCATCCCTTGTCTCCACATAGCTCAAAGACTTTGGAACATGTATTTCTCTAAACTACTCTCTATGATAAGTCATGTGGTTAGAGGCATTTGAGTCTACATACCATATATCATTCTTTGATAAACCATAAGCACTCATAGTATTCATAAAAGATTGCATAACAAATAAATGTTCACTTGTTTCACATTGTTTGTGTTGGATACATAATTGCCTTGTTGCTCTTTTCCATTTCTAATTTTAGCATTATTTTTGAAGCAAATTTTAGAAACGTGGCACTTCTGACCACAATGCTAGCACTTCTTACTATCACCAAAATTTTGTTTCCTAATAGAATCTACATCTTGGCCTATTTAACTTCCCCTTCCTTGGGATTGTCCTCCTTTATTTTGTTGTGCATCATACCTTTGACCACAACTACCACCTTAGCCTCTACCAAGACCTCTATCTCTAATAGTAGAGTAAAACACTTATTTAGACTTGTTCTTGCCTTTAGAAGAAGAGGAATCTAAGCCAAGGCTCTTCTTCTCAAGTATCAGCATAGAAATTAAGTTTGTTAAATCAAAAATGTCATCCCTTGTACTCATAGATGATCTTAAGCTCTTGTATTAATCTATAGGTTCATCTAAGCATGTACGCACAATAGCACCATCATCAACTACCACACTTATAGATCCAAGAGCTTCTACAATACTCTTGATCTTCAAGACATAATTATCAATGGATAGGTTTTGTTTTTTCACTTGATTTAACTCTGACTTGTGACCTTCAACTTTTTGGCCTTTGTATTTATTTGAACAACCTTGCTAGATTCTTCTATGCAAGAAGGGGTGTATCAGATTCCTACAAATAGCCCATCATGTTATTTACAACATTGATAGACAACCAATACATTACTTTACTTTGTGTCCACTCCCAATCTTTCCTAGTCTTTACCTATTTTGTAGTAGTATTTTGTGCAGGAACTTCAAGTACTACTACCATATCACCTTCAATGTAATTCCAAATACCTTTGCCCTTTAAGAAACTTATCATCTTGAACTTCCATATAAGATAATTATTCTTTTCAAGATTTTTACTGATAATTTGATTAAAGTTGTCAAATATTTTAATAAAAGAAAAAACCTTACAAAAAACTACAATCTACAAGCAAGCTAATACCAAGTGTACCACAACTAAACACGTAACCGTTTTCTTTGGTTGCATAATAATAATTGCAATTTATAATTTGTATACAAAGGCCTTCTATGTTGTTTGGAACCCAAGAAACACATGAAACCTTACAGATTCAAAATCTGTAACATGTGCACTTATAAAAGGTTGATATAGTTGAAATTATAGTATATCCAAAAATTATTGCCAAATCACTTGCAAGTCTAGAATGGAGGTCAAAATGGCCTCAGATGCCAAAATTGACAGCGGAAGGGTTCTAAAGGAAAAATGTATAGTACATACATTGTTTTTCTTGCTCAACAAGTTCCACTACAATTGAAGACTACAACCTTGCCAACCTCACAAGCCTCCTGTGACTATACTCTAAAGAAAATAGAGCAAGGTGATAGAGCTTTTTACCCATTTCTCGCTTGCTTACTTTCATGCTCTAACACATTCACCTTAACCTATCAATCAAGCTCCTTACAACCGTGGGATTGCTTTAATGCCATGAAAATAGACAAGAGAGGAGAGATATGAAAAAACAAAGAACACACATACAAAATAATAGAGACTTGAGCATATAGAGAGATAGGGTTGAAATCTTCTTCTTCTTCTTCCACACAAAAAACTAAGTCTACGACATAATAAAAGACTAGTATGAAAGTATCACAATGTATTACACATGATAATAAGTGTGAATCCACTAAGAAAAGAAGAGGTGGCACACATTGTTGTAGTCTAGTTGTACCATTGCATATTACATGTGGTAATAAGTGTGAATCCACTAAGAAAAGAAGATGTGGCACAATAAATATGCCATAACCAATCATGGACTACATGGGTATATTCCAAATGTAGAATCATTGGTGTATCCTTATATCGACCATCTAAAATGCTAGTAAGTAATATCCTACCATATCACCAAGGCACATAGTGGATGCCAACTCTACATGAGTAGTAATATCCTACGATATCACCAAGGTGCATAGTGGGTGCCAACTCATTTAGAGTTTGATATCTCAATAGAGAGAGACTATATGATATACCACATCATAGTGGATGCCAACTCATGTAGAGTTCGACATCTCAACAGAATATGATGAGGAGAGTGATAGAGTACCTAAAAAATGGATAATCAATGGATCACATAGGTATACAAGGTGAGCACTTCATTTATGTAGTAGTGGAAAATTTGGCTCCTCTCCTTGCTTTGATATTCAACTAGGCTCTGGCAAAAGGCTTTCTAGATGTGTGGACCATGCATACCATCATGACCATCCATAAGTTTGGTGATTCCCTAGGTGTTGGTAACTATAGGACCATCATGGTGGGCCACACGTTGGCTAATATATATTGAAGCAATGTGATGAAGGTGAAGCTTGGAACATATGTACAAAGACGGAGATTGAGGGCAGCACATAAGGATGGATTTAGATGGAGATCCTCTATATTTGACCACCTCTTCATCTAAAGAGGTACGATTAGTCAATAAAAAGTAAAAAAGAAGAGACTCTATTGTTGCTTTATGGATTTCCAAAAAGATGCAATTTCGTGAGATAGATTACTATAGATGTTGCATATATGAGGATCCAATTGGACATGATTTTAGGGTAGCTATGCTTTTGACATGTCAAGCTCCACATGAGCTGGCATCCACTACATGCCTTAGTGATTTTGGGATATCTATGCTATTGAGATATCAAGCTCCATATGAGCTAGCATCCACTACACAACTTAGTAATGTGGCAGGACTTTACTCACTTGCATGTTAGGTAATTGACATGAAGAGTATACCAATGATTCTATAACTCAACTACATCTACATAGTCCACTCTTACTTGTGGCACAATGGCACATTATTTATCCTTAGTAGATTCACACTTAGTGATTGTTTGTACATATAGTAATTTTATATTAGTCTCATCATGTTGTAGACTAATTTCTTTTGTGTGGAAGAAGAATAAAGAAGAATCAGAAGATTTCATCCCTACTTCACTATACCCTCAAGTCTCCATTATGTGTGTGTACTCTTGGTTGCTTTTCAGCTCTTTCTCCTCTTGGCTATTTACATGGTATTGAAGTAGACCCATGGCTGTGTGGAGCTCAATTAAAGGCTAAGATGAAGGCAATGGAGCACAAAAGCAAGTAAACAATGGGTACCTCGCCTGATTTGTCTTGGAATATAGTCACAGGAGGCTCCTAAGGCTAGCAGGGATGCATTCCAATACTGCAACTTAGTTGGAATGTATTTTTAGAAATATTGCAAATTGGGACATGTTTACCATTTACATGTGTAGAGGTTACAAATTTTGGATCTGCAATGCTTGAGGTGTTTGCCATATTGTAGATACAGAGGTATGTGTTTGCTAGGTTATACACTACAAGGATATAGGGGCATAGCGACTGTGTAGAGGTTACAAATTTTGGATCTGCAATGCTTGAGGTGTTTGCCATATTGTAGATATAGAGGTATGTGCTTGCTAGGTTATACATTACAAGGATATAGGGACATAGCGACGTACAGTTGCGACACATATTCGCGGTGTTGCTATTTACATTGCAAATACAACGCAAATAGCGATGGTACTTAGAGAAAAAAAAACCAGGTGAAACCCGAGCGTGGCATTTTGCCACAAAGAGCGAAAGAGAGAGTGAAATAGATTGTGTCTTTGGGAGGGAGAGGGAGAGGAAGAGAGAAAGAGAGCTTCTTACTTTCTCTACCATTGTCACCATTTGCGAAGAAGAGGAGAAAGTGCATGAAGGAAGAAGTGGGGCCTTTGAGAAGAGGAGACGAAGAATCCATCCTCGAGTGTTTGCAGTGAGTACATTGTCCCCTCTTGGTTTATTCTTATTGTTTCTTCTGTTCTTTTGTTTTTTTTTGTTGAGAAGGAGATGCATTGAGGAAGAAAGAGAGGGGAATGAGAGAGGAAGAAGAAGAAAGGAAAATGAAGAGAGAATAAACATGAAAGATAACACACACACACACACACACACACACACACACACACACATACACATAGAGGAGAATGAGTGAGAAAACACGAAGGGGTGGGGAGAAACAAAGAGAGGGTTTGTCGCGAAGAGGAGACAAACAATCCATCCTCCTTTTATTGGTTTGTTCTTGTTCTTTCTTTCTTTCTTTTTATTTTCTTGAGAATGAGGTGCATTGAGGGAGAAAGAGAGGAAATGAGAGAGGGAGAAAAAAAAAGGAAAATGAAGAGAGAATGAGAGAGAGAATAAACATGAAAGATAACAAAGAGAGAGAGAGACAGAGAGAGAGAGAGAGAGAGAGGGAGGGAGGGAAAGAGGAGAATGAGTGAGAAAACAGAAGAGGGTGGAGAGAAACAAAAAGAGGGTTTTGTCACGAAGAGAGAGAATAAACGTAAAAGATAACCAAGAAATGGGGAAAGAGAGAGAAAGAGAGAGAGGAGGGAAGAGAGGAGAATGAGTGAGAAAACGCGAGGGGGTTGAGAGAAACAAAGAGAGGGGCAACAAAGAAAGAGAAAGAGAGAAAGAAAGAGAAGGGGGAGAACATAAAACAAAGCACGCAAAGAAATGTGCAAAGAAAGGGGGAGAAAACCAAGACTTTAGTTGACGTTAATTTTGTTGAGTTACAATAGAAGAAATCCCTTCTCAAACAAATTAAGAAAGAAAAAGATAATGAGAACAAAAACCAATTGTTTCTTGTAACATAGAAAAAATGGAAAACGAGGATAGTCATGATATTCAAGATCATGAGGTGTATCTTAATCAACGTGTTGTTGAGATATCGAGCTCCACTCGTGATGTGCCAAGGTGACCATTGTGCATTTATGTCACCGACTTGTTAGCTGTAGATGCGGTTGGTACACTGCCCATGAATAATAGCTAGATGACAGCTATTCTTATCTACTCTAGTTCGTGGCTCAGTTAGTATGCCACCTTAGTTAGTTGAGTTTGGTTTGAGACCCATATATAGGGTTCTTCTATTTCTATGTACTAGAGTTCTTTTTGGATTACACAACTAAGAAGAGGAAAACTGTTTTCAGCCTCCACCTTTGTGTGTATTCCCCCATTGTGCAAGCAAGAAAGCTACAAGTGAGACTCCTTCCTTCTCTCCCACAATCTTGACCCATATCAGAGCCTTGTTCGTGATAAGGAGCTCAAGAAAGCAAGCCAAGTTCGCGGTGTTCTGGTAAGAGGACGAGTGTTTCTTTTATTTTTCTGTTTTGGGAGCAAGTCTCTGCAGGTAGCACAGCTAGAAAGTGCAAGAGTGCATTGTCTCAGGTTGAGACACCCTTCGCGGTGAAGCAAGAGGGCAGTATATGCTGCGGGCGAGGGCTTTAGTCCTCGGTGACCCTGTTTTTTTGATTTGAGGCCATTTTAGGGCTTGTTTTGGAGGCGGAAGTTTTCTATACGCACTCAGGAAAAGGCCCTGTTTTATGCTGTGCGACCACTGTTCTACGGGTCGGTGAAAAGTTATTATAGAAATTGCATCGTATGCTTGTGCGCAGAGACATTGGGGGTTACAGAATCATCCTTGTTGCCTGTTGATGCAAAATCATCACTAGGAAGTGACTGTGTGGTCAAATACCACTTTCCTCAGTTTTGCAGATTTGCCCTTGTGAGGCTGAAGCTGTGTTCTTTGCAGTGACAGAATTTTTTACAGTGTTCTGAAATGGCGTCTGATTCTCTTTCACAGATTGTCACTGAAAAGCTTGACAAGAACAACTTCGAAGCATGGAAGTTCACAATAACGAATTTCCTTATGGGAAAAGGATATTGGGAATTCGTTGCAGGAAATGAAGAAGAACCAGTTCTTCCTGATGTTCCCAATCAACAGCAAATGCAGGCATTTAAATCATGGCATGAAAGAGCCAGAAAAGTTATGTACTGGCTATCTATTAGTATTTCAGACTCTATGATTGTCCATATTCAAGATGCAAGTACGCCAAAGGAGGCATGGAATACTTTGTCAAAAATGTATAGCACAAATACGCAAGCCAGGAAAATGCAGCTCAAGCAAGAGTTACACAATGTGCAAAGAGAAAATATGAGCATCAATGACTACCACATGAAGGTGAAGAAGATTGCAAATGCAATTGCTTCCATTGGGTCGCCAGTGGAAGATGATGATTTAGTTTCTGTGAGCTTGAATGGTCTAGGAAAGGATTATGCACAGTTCCGAACATCCATTTCCGTCCGTGAAAGATTTCCTGATTTTGAGGAGTTGATTGCTCTTCTAATTTCTGAGGAGCAGAGAAATGGTGGTGCATCTTCTTCAGGAGGAACTTCAAAAGAAGCTGTCTTCTACTCAAATGCTGGAAGAGGTAGAGGCAGAGGTAGAGGAGGCCGATCTGGAGGCTATGGTAGAAATCAGAATATGCAACAAACTTAAGAAAACTAGTCCTATGGAGGAGGACATGGTAACTCTAGAGGCACGGGGAGCCAAAGAGGTCGTGGTGGATGGCAAAGAGGCCAAAATGCAAACAGCAATGTTGAATGCTACTACTATGGTAAAATGGGTCATATGGCTAAAGACTGCTATAAAAAGCAGAATGACATCATGAATGGAAAATTGCAACAAGGGAATTATACATCTTCTAGTAGACAGGGTGATGACAGAAATGAGCATTTTTTAATGGTGCAGCACATGAACAATTCTGTGACAAGTGTAGAAAAAAGCAACGATGTATGGTATGTTGACTCAGGTGCATCAAACCACATGACAGGTCATGCAGAACGGATGGAGGATGCAAGGAAAATGGAAAAACCAGGATTTGTGGAGACTGGTGGTGATACTGCACATCCTATTGTGCAGATTGGAAAAATTCATTTGTCTATGCAGGATGGGAAAAAGAAGTACATGTCCGATGTATTTCGTGTCCCGAATATCACCAAGAATCTGGTTTCTGTTGGTCAAATGGTTGAGCAGGGCTTGCAGGTCAGATTTAATCCTCATGGATTCTTTGTTGAGGATATGAAAAATAAAGGTCGCTTGATAGCAAAAGGAAAGAAGAAGGGCAGAATGTTTACGTTGGATGCAGACATGTCTGAATTGAGTTCAGCAATGTTTGCACATGGGACCGGTGTAGTTGCAGATATTGATATCTGGCATAAACGCATTGGTCATGTTAATGTACAGCGACTTAAATCAATGCAGGCCCAAAATATTTTTGCAAGATTGCCTAAATTCAAGGTTGCAGAAATGCATAAGGTATGTGAAGCCTGTCAGTTTGGAAAACAAGCAAGGAAACCATTTCCTAAACATGTTCAAGAGAGTAAGAAGCCATTGGAATTAATCCACTCTGATGTGTGGACTACTAAAGCTGCATCTCTTGGAGGCTGTCATTATTTTGTCACTTTTATTGATGACTATAGCAAAAAAGTTTGGGTGTATTTTATGAAAAAGAAAAGTGAAGTTTTTGGGCATTTCAAAACTCTTAAAGCTATGGTTGAAAAAGAAACAGGCCTACAAATAAAATGCCTAAGGTCAGATGGAGGGGGAGAGTACCCTCAAATGAGTTTGCAAGGTTCCTGCAGGAGCATGGCATAAAGCAGCAATATTCATGCAGTCATACCCCACAACAAAATGGAATTGCAGAAAGGAAAAATAGGCATATTGGAGAGGTATCTCGTGTCATGCTCAATGAAAAAGACCTGCCAGATTTTTATTGGGCTGAGGCAGTTGCTACAGCAGTCTACATAATGAACAGGACTCCCACTGCATCAATACATGGGATGACTCCAGAGGAGAGGTATACTGGTAGGAAACCAGATATTTCTCATTTGAAAATTTTTTGTTGCATTGCCTATGTTCATGTGCCAGATAAGTTGAGATCCAAGTTGGATCCAAAAGCTGAGAAGTGCATCTTTATTGGTTATTCTCTACAGCAAAAAGGGTATAGATGCTATAACCCTTCTACTCGTAAGTTTACAGTGAGCAGAGATGTTGTTTTTGATGAGATGAGTAGCTCGTATAAACCAGTAAATGTGATTGATAATGTAGATGCACAAAATGGTAATGCTGCACAGAATTCACAGCAGCAGTCACAAGATATTAGTGGACCTGGAGCGTCCTCTAGCAGTGGTTCACATTCTTCGCCATGGACAGGCAGATTGAGATCAGGAGAATCTTCTCAAAGCAATGCAGATAGTGGTATGCAGGTATCACGAAAAGGAAAAGAGAAGGTAGATCAGCCCATGTTTGATGTGAATGCAGGTCACTCTTATGTGGATGGTGAATCCAGTGGCTCAGAACAGAGCATTGATGATGAGTTGGGTATTCCTTCTATTGTTACACCTGGAGTAAGAAAGACGAGGGATATTTTGAGAGCACCTGGGAGTGAACCTACTTTGTGCAGGTCTACCAGAGCTAGGTATCCTGTGGATAGGCTGAAATATGATGGATTTACAACCATTCACTATGCCTATATGGTCAAAATGATACAGGAACCAGAACCTACTTCTTTTGAGCAAGCCATGGGAAAAGAAAAATGGGAGAAAGCCATGGATGAAGAAATGGATGCCTTGGAAGCAAATGCTACATGGGAATTGGTACATTTGCCTAAAGATAAGAATGCAATTGGTTGTAAGTGGATTTATAAGGTGAAACACAATGCAGATGGTTCTGTGAACAGATACAAGGCAAGATTAGTAGTCAAGGGGTATGCACAAACATATGGCATTGATTATGAAGAAACATTCAGTCTGATTGCAAGGATGGCAACCGTAAGAGCAGTCATTGCTATGGCTACATCAAAGGGATGGTCTTTACATCAAATGGATGTAAAGAATGCCTTCTTGCATGGTGATTTGCAAGAAGAGGTCTACATGGAGCAGCCACCAGGTTATGTGCATGATGTTCATCCTGAGTTTGTTTGCAGGTTGAACAAAGCCTTGTATGGCTTGAAGCAAGCACCTAGAGCATGGTGTGGATCATGAGGCCCTGTCCTTCTTGATGAACAAAGCAGATGTGAAAGGACGAATGATGAGATGACTCCTTTTATTCCAGGAGTTCGACTTTGAGGTGATTACTAAGCCTGATAGTTCCCATGTTCTGGCTGATCATCTGTCGCGTATCCCACAAACTGCAGACGAGGAGCAGGATGATCCAGACCTCCCTGATGCTTCCCTATTCTTGGTAGAAACTGTAACTCCCTGGTATGCAGACATTGCCAATCTGTTAGCAACCCAACAGTATCCTCCTGGTATTTCTAGTCGGGAGAGGAAGAAGCTTATGCTAGAATCAGCCCCATACACCCTGCTAGGTGGTGCACTGTACAAGAAAGGCAAAGATGAAGTGCTCAGAAGATGTGTTGCAGGAAATGTTCTGAAGGCTTGCCATGACGAGCCATGTGGAGGTCACTTTGCAGGAGAAGCTACAGCCAGGAAGGCTCTGCTAGCAGGATATTGGTGGCCTACCATCCACAAGGATGCCTATGATTACTGTAAAAGATGTGATGCTTGTCAAAGAATGGGGAAACCCACGAAGACAAGTGCCATGCCATTGCAACCTATCCTTCCCTTAAAGCCATTTGAGAAGTGGGGCATTGACTTCGTAGGACCGATCGATCCTCCTACCAGAAGGAAGCAGAACCGATACATCCTCGTATGTACGGATTATGTTACAAAGTGGTGTGAAGCTAAAGCCCTAAAGCGGAACGATGGTAACAGCGTGGCCCTGTTCATGTACGAGAATATCATCACCCGTTTTGGCAGTCCCTTAGAGCTGGTAAGTGATAGAGGCACGCATTTCCTCAACAAAGTCATGGAAGAGTTGACAGAGTTATATAAGATCCGCCATCGCAAGTCCACTCCTTATTACCCCAGAGCCAACGGCCAAGTCGAAGTCACCAATCGCATCCTCTGTTCGATTCTGACAAGAACGATTTCCGCACATCGTCGTGATTGGGATGATCGACTTATAGAGGCCCTCTGGGCGTATAGAACCTCCCATAAAGCAGCAACAGGACAGACACCCTTCCAGCTGGTATATGGTACAGAAGCTGTTTTTCCTGTTGAACTGGAATTACCCTCTTTGAGAGTGGCTATCAAAGAGCGTTTGGGGGATGATGATTCACTGCAACGCCGTCTCCTGCACTTGGAATGTTTGGACGAAATTCGTAGGATGGCTCTACAGTGCATGGAAGCCACGCAAGCTCGACGTAAGGCTTACCATGATAGCTTCATCAAGCACAAGGAGTTCAAAGAAGTGATTTGGTCCTAGCCTATGATTCACGATTTGGCAAGTTTCCTGGCAAGCTCCAACAGTGGTGGATGGGCCCCTATAAGGTACTTGCAGTCAACCCTAATGGCTCTGTCCAAGTGCAGACCGTTGATGCCTCCGATGATCCCTTTCTAATTAATGGATATCGCCTGAAGAAGTACTTCCCTCCTTGGGCCATTCCCTTGCTCAATTCGGAAAAAAAAAAAAGAAAAAAAGAAAAAAAACAAAACATATCGGTCATGGGAGAAAAGGACTAGGTCCCTGTCATGCCGACCTATTCTTTGGGAAAAGATGGAAACACCCTCAGGAATAGGGAAAAAACACGAGAAAAAAAATGAAATGAAAAAAAACAAATCTGTTATGAGAGAACAGGAAGCAATTCCCTGTCATAGCAGGCTCGTTCCAAGAAAAGATGGTAAACACCCTTGGGCGGGAAGCTGGCTGTGGAAAAGGTGGCAACACCCAGCAGTCCAGAAAGTGGATTCATTAATTGATATTCCCAGGATCCAATTCCGAAGCTGCCTCCCTTGGTACGCTATGTCCTGGGTCTCTCTGCAAAGTGATTACCTGTCCTCTAGCAGACGACATATTCCTGTCCAATACAACGTTCGATTTGAGGGCTACCTCCCTGGGTACGCCTCTTCAACAACTGATGATGCGATCTTCATCGACAAACAATCAAGTGACGTGAGCTTTCATCCTAACCGGATGGGGACGTGAGTATGGGTTGCCCTCTGTAACTATCAACAGAGCGTGAGACAGAGGGTGGGGCGAGTGACCAGTCTTTTCCCTTCAAATCAAATGAGAGGTGAGAAGTGTGAATGCAGTGTTGCATGCACGAGATGGGCCTCTCAATGCACAAAACACAATTTGTTTCTGTGCACTGCACTATAAGGCTCCCTTGCCTTCCTTCTCGCACCGTATGCCGGCACAGGGCGGGATGCACCGTTGCACCATCAAATGCGCACAAGGCATACAACTTTTGCACAAGTGACTGTGAGGATTACATCAATGGGTTTCAGAAAAGGCTGCACTTCTGTATCTATCAACAGAGAGTGAGACAGAGGGTGGGTTGAGTGTGACTGGAGTTTCTTTAATCAATTACTGAGAGGTGTGTTTGAGGAACGTTACGACACTTGGAGTCAGGAATGTTCCAGTTTCCCTGTGCACCCACGGGATGGGTCTTTGCCGTCATCACAAGACACGTCACCCTGTTCTGTACACTGCACTGTAAGGCTCCCTTGCCTTCCTCCTTGCACTTATGCCAGACGGGTTGGACGCACTAATGCACCATCAACTGTGCACTCTGGCATACTCCTTTTGCACCATTCCCCCTTGTCGATTCCTCAACTGGGTACGTGCTAGGGGTTTCCATCCTTATTCCTTGAGTGATATTAGTCATGGGGCGAGTGACTGTTCTTTCATTCCATTTGAGTGACTGCGAGTTGAGTGTAGTATCCCTCATCATCGACGAATTTTCTGCGATTCCTTCAACCAGCTACCTCTCTGGATACTGCTGCGTGGTCCCTGCCATGAAGGACGTGCGCTGTAAAGATGCCTTGGTACCTCCTGCAGTCGACAACAACCCTGGACGTGCCATCGACACTCACCCTTGTTTCTTGACAAAATGGGCCAAGTTTTTCTAACCCTCTCACTTTGGTTTCTCCGTGATGTTCATGTTTTAAGTGTGGGGACGTTAGTGGATGATCTGTGGCGTGGTCCTAGGTCCCTGTTGCTCGGTTAACCCTATCCGTTAAGGTCTTAAGTGTGGGGACGCATCCCTGCGCGCCTACATTGCATACCCTTCTGCCTATGCCTTAACCTGTTCATGCATGTATGCCATGACTTGCTTTTACCCTAATGGGATCCCTTCCCAACCACCCGGTTATGTTCCACCCACCCTTGGGGCTGTTCCCTTGCAGTTTTCCTTCATTCCCTGATTTTGAGGTCCTGTCCTGTGAATGTACCCTACGTTCCCCAAAGTCCCCATCCAATCTTATAGCCCTGTTCCTCCCTTTGAACTGCCCATTTTTCCTTTTTCCCTACCCCTGTTCCGGTGCACGGTTTTTTAGCTATTAATTTTTGAAGCATTTTGCGCACCTTAGCCAGTTTTCCATGTGAACGCGCTTTTCTTGCCTCGGAACTATGATCTGATGTCATAGCCCTGCCACCCACTTTTCCCATGATATTTTTCCTTTTTACTCCGTGTCATTCCGATACACGGTTTGTCCAATATTAATTTTCCGGTTTTTTACACCTTTTTCGTGCGTATTTTTGACATTTTTCCATGTAAACCTACCCGATTTGCATCGGAATTCCACTTTGATTTGACAGCCGTGTTCCCTATGTCTTCCCCTACCTTTTTCCTTTTTCCTCCACCCTCTTTCGCCTTTTGGATTTTTTATTATTAATTTTTAAATGAGTCTTCGAGCGTATTTTTGGTGTCTTTTGCATGTGAACCCCTCCTCCTTCCACCGGAACTGCGGTTTCACATGATAACCCTATGCCCTTCCTTCCTGCGGACATTTTTTATTCTTACTGCCTGACGATCCCATTTTCGGGTTTGTTTTTTGGGTTTTTTCCATGTGAACGCGTCTTATCTCCGTCGGAATTATGTTTTGATGTAATAGGATTGTTGAGCACCTCTTTTTGCACAGTTTTCCTTTTTTCTGCACCTCATTTTGATGCACGGATTTTTCGATATTAATTTTTAATTGAGTTTTTTTGTGCATTTTTTGTACTTTTTGCGCGTGACCACCCTTTACCCCTCCCGGAATCTCCGTCGCATATTTTTCTTGTCTTTCGCCTGCCGTCCTGCCCACTTTTTGTTTTTACGCTATTTTGTTTTGACGTCTGGATTGGGAGTTATTAAATTTTCTTTAATTTTACGTGTTTTCACGCGCTCCGTCTCGTGCGTGAATGTGCCCGTTTTCAATTTTACGCGTCTTAACGCGCCTCCGTCGCCTCCACGTGCCCCGTCGCGGCGTTCCGGTGCCTTTTCCATCCTGTCACAGCAAATTTTTTTACCCTCGCCCCGCGCACGCGCGCGGGACGAGGGGTACGCCCCTTGCATGGGCCTCTGCCCATTACCCCCTACCCCTACCCCCCCTTGGGTGCCCCACCCTTTGGGCACCCTCCTCCTAGGGGCCCCTGCCCATTCCCATGGCCCTCCCCCCCTTTCCACCCCCCCCCCCCCTCCCCCACACCCTTCCCTATCCCTCCCTTTCCACCTCCCACCAACCGTCTCCCTCCCTTCTCCTCCTTCTCCCACGTTCCCTCCCTTCCCCCGCCTTCTCCTCTTCCCCCTCCTCCTCTTCCTCCCCTTCTCCTTCCCCTCCTTTCCCTCCGTCCCGCCGCCGTCGCCGCCCCCTCGCCCGCCGCCTGGAGCCTGTCGCTAGCCGCCTGGGGCCGCTGCCGCCGTTGCCGGAGCCCGTGCCTCGCTGCATGGGTGCTGCCTGCCGCCCGCAGCCCTCCAGTGCCGCCGACGCCTGGAGCCCTCCCGCGCCGTCGTTGGAGCCTGCCGCCTCTCGTCTGCCCGGATCGCCGTCGCCGTCCATCGCCGCCACGCAGACGCTGCCTGCTGCCGGACATGCCGCCATACTCTTCCCTCTCCTCCTCCTCCTCCTCTTCCACCTCGTCCTCCCTCACTAACCTCAGGTTAGTTCCACTAACCTCACCATTGTTCACTAACCTAACATTAGTTATCCTAACTAACCCTAGTTAGTTACCACTAACCTAACCTACCCTATTAACCTAACCCTAACCCTAGTTAGTTATCCCTAACCATAGTTAGGTTAGTTAGATTAACCTTAGTTAGGTTAGTTACATTAATCTTAGTTAGGTTAGTTCTAACTACCCCTAGTTAGGCTAACCCTAACCCTAACCCTAACCCACCTTAGGTTAACTAACCCCCTTTAGGTTAGTTTCTACTAACTTGCCTTATCTGACTTATCTAACATCTAACTAACCTGACTTGACTTAGTCAGACTAACATGACTTACACAGACTACCCAGACTTAACAGACTTACTTTTAACTTACTTATCAGATTAACATGATTTACATGATTTAATTAATTTATAAATTAATTTCCACCTAATAAAAATTCAGAAAAAATTCTCATAATTCCATTCGCTTTTTGTCAATTTTTGGAAATTTTTCCGCTGGAAATTACCGCCCCAAAAAAATTTCTGAAAATTACACATTTCCCAATTTATCCCCCAAATTCCTAACAAATGTCGAAAATTCATTTTAAAATAGTAAAAATTTCTAAAAAACTCCCCTCACCCCCTTGACCATTTTCCATTTATTTTTCACTTTAAAATATTATCATACATGGTACCCCTATTATTCAAAAAAAAACAAAACAAAACCAACAAACGGAAATTAACCATACAACTCTCTATTTTATTTTCATACACTCTATTGTGGATATTTCCTCCCTATTCATGTGTTATATATCTTGATTTCCCTATTATTATTTTTATTCTTATTTAAAAAAACAAAAAACAAACTACACAACCAAAATACAACAAAACACATCCACAAAACATACTAACCTCACAAACCAACACCAACCATAAATAATCACAAATTACAAAAATTAATTTTACAAAAAAAAACCAACAAAAAACCAACCTCAACCCATCTGCTAAGGTGTTGTCTTTGTTGTTTCGTCAATGGTCTTTACTTTTCCTTTACTGGATTCACTTCTTTTGGGAGACTCTTCCGTGCGCATTTCTGCATTACATACACACCCCTTCCAGGTATTTATTTTATGTGCTTTATTTATTTTTATTTTCCCCTTAATCACAAATTAATTGTTAAAATGAACTCCTTCTTCACCCACAGTTTCCACACACATTCGCGCTACAAACACACATATCTTTTTAATTAAAATAAACCCGCCGTTCACTTAGCACGCGCTACGTGCGCTACAGAGGCACTTTAATTTTTAATTAAAATGAACCAGCCGTCACATGAGCATGCGCTGGCAAAAAAGCGCTCCACGTCACCTTAATTTGTAATCAATGAACTTGCATTTAGAGACCCAGTCTGGGTATCGAAGTCCGGGATTCGACTTAAAGCACCGTTTTAACCTAATAATTGGTAATTTAATTTATAATAAGGAACCGCCGTTTTCTTGCTAAGGTTTATCACCTAATAAAAATTCACCCATTCTTAATAATTTATTAAAATCAACCCTTCATTAAATTAATTCCCCCTCACTGCACTTAATTCCCTTTTTTAATGAACCGTTTCGTGGGATGGGTATGCGCAGTCATTGGAGTTATTTCCCTAGTCAAACACTGGTCTATCAACGATGTAGTCTTGATATGTATCGGATGTGGTGATGATTTGGTTTACTGTCTTTGTTACGGTTACGGGTACGGTATGCAGTTTTTTCTTTTCTTGCCTGATACGAGGTTCTGGGTGTTTGTCTGATGCATAGCATGAAGCTTTCGGTCGCATATGTCTCAAGGTCATGTCGAATTTTTTCTAGGTTGTGGTTTGCTTGGGGTTAGTTGGTCGAGTCACGTTTTATTGTTTTGGTTGTTCTCTTATCCTTGGATTTTTGTCTATTGCTTTGCAGGCATTCTCCTTGATTGTCTGTGTTTGTGGTGTGTGTGTAACCATCTGAATGGCGCCTTCTCATGCTCCTCCCCCTATCCAGTACGTCCCATTAGTTAGTAGGGATTACTCTTCCCTACTTACTTTTGAGCCTCTCACGAAGGCGGGCCTTGCTGCTTTTGTGGCTACTTGTTTTTCCCTGCTTCAAGAGGATCCGTCGTTATGTGATGAGTTTCTGGCCTCTTACAGCAAGAAGACAGGCCTAGTCCAGGGAATTTCTATGACTTTGACACCTCGAGGCTTAGGGAAGGCTCTGTCTCTACCCTCCAAAGGTGAACCTTTTGTGACCACTCGTCAGCTCTTCTCTAATGAAGAGATTCTGAAGCTGTTGCAAAAGCAAACAAGGGAAATCCTCGACGTTAAGAAGGTGATCAACTCTTCAGGAGTTTCCTTTTCTATGATCACTGATCCCGTATGGAAGACAATCTGTCAGTTTCTCCAGGACAGGTTTATGCCTGCCAAAACGCCCTCCCAATACTTGTCCAAAGAGCTTTTTACAGCTTCCAGGATGGTGTTGAAAGGAGTTGCTATTGATTGGAGCACTTACCTCCTCACTAAAATGGATCAGCATTTCGTTAAAGTCACCAGGGGTAATGTTACCAATGTCACATATAGATCATATTTGTCTGCCTTCTTGACCTATTCAGGTTTACAGAAGACTATGGCTCCACCTCCTCCATCAGATCAAGTATCTCCTCCACCTTCAGATGAGTCAGAACCCATTGACATAGAGGATGATGATTCTCCGTCTCCCCTGGTCATACAGTGCAAACGCTTGAAGAGGGTAGCGGATAAAGCTCCTTCCGTACTTTCTTCAGTGCCCATCCCTGCTACCTCTGGCAGTGACCTCCTTGGGTATCTCACTTGTAATAACCTGTTTAGAGCACATCGCGAAGGATCATTGGAGATCTCAGTTCCCTCCCTGAACAGTCTCGTCTCAGGAGATGCCATTCCTTTCCTTTGTAAAGATATTCAAAGCTCCATTGAGTTGTCAGTGACAGTCTGTGTTCAACAGCTGTACGCGTCTTTTTATGAAGAATTCATGCACTCTAAGGACTAGTTGCATAAGGCAACATCTGAGTTAGCTTCTGCTAAGGATACCCTAGCAGATTTATTTAAGCAAATGGAATAGCAAACCCAACTGGTTGCCACCCAAAGCGATGAGATCTCTTCTTTGAAGATCCAGTTACTAGAGGCTCAATCCCAGGTTACTAGCCTTTCAGAGGAGAAGGAGAGGATGTCCAGAGAAGCGCAGGAGTTCCAAGCTATCTTAGATGACAAACTTTCAGCTTTACAGATTGCTAATGACACAATGGCCAACCAAGCCTCCCAAATCCAGCAGTTGCAAGATCAACTGGCGAAGTCCCGCTCTGTTCCTCCAAGCCCTAATGTTCCATTGATTCCTTCTCTTTCACAGCAGGACTTGGCTGCTCTTCAGAGACAGGCTACTTTGTGTCCTCTATTCCAAGATAAAGTGGAAAGATTGCAATCCAGAATGGACTTATTATGGTCTACCTTTGAGCAGTTTCAGGAATATGTTCTACCAGACCATTCTTTCTTTGTCCACTACCACTTACAGAAGTTGGTCTTCTACATGAAGCTTTCCACGATGGATTTACCTCTTCCAGAGGATGGATGGAGTGGGGCTTGGTCTGCTGAGTTGTTGACAGAGGTAGTCAGGATGGTCTTTGAAGATTCTGTCATGCCAGATACCATGTTGATGTCCTACATGTATCTACGAGGAGACTTGTTAATTCCAGATGAGGTGGATATGGCATGGTATGTGGGGGATGTGGTATTACAGGCTGTTTTGTATGTCAATCATTTGGAGTTGCGCATAGCTGACATGTTCCAGAGTTATTCCTCCAAAGTGGCTGATTGTCATGATAATTCCTGGCATCCCATGATTGATTCTGTGGTTCTGAATCAAAGACAAAACACAGCTCCTACCTTTGCCCAGAGTACTAATCAACTGAGGATGGATCTCTTAGCCTATCTTTCAAAACATAATCCATTTAATGCTACCTTCTTTGATGCCTATCATAGACGATCTCTCTTAGGACCTTCTGTTCCTACCCTCCTCTATTACCAACAAATGGCTCACCGCTATGCTATATATCTTTCCCTTTGTCAATCTAATTCCACTACTATTTTACCCCTTCTTTTCCAACCTTCATCTTTCCCTCAAATTCCTATTTTTACATAATGTTCCTTTATTGAGGATAGGGTATTTTCCCCTTCTCCACCCTGTCCTTCCCCATCCATTCATGTACCCTCCACATTTCCTATTTATCAGTTAACACCCTTCCTTAGTGATTCCCTACAAATTTCTGCCACTCCTTCTTTAACCTTTTCTTCCTTTTATGATTTTTCCTATCCCTCCCTTCATCCACTCTTCCTTATTCCATTACCTTCTCCTAACACTTCTATATCTCAACCACCTCAGTTGGTTAGTGATTGTGACGGGTTTGATAATCAGATTTCCAGAAGAAGGGGATGGAGTTCGGATGATTCCCTTACAGGACCTCAGATCAATTGGCCAGTAATTCCAGGAGAATGGACAGCTTCCAATCAAGCTTATCAGAACTATGTTCATTTTGTTCAGCAGTATTCACAGTCTGCCAATCCTTCAGTGAGATTAACTGCTCACTTTGCTTGGTACCTGGCGTATATGCATAGGCACTCTCATAATGATTCCAAGCCTATTTCAAAGTTGTGCATGAATGTCAATGTGAGCATTGATTCCCAGCAGCTGGACATATTGTATTTTCATGCCCTTTGTTTGCCTAGCAGATACTTGGTCCTATTGGAAAGGATGTGCTGTCTCCAGTTTTTTCAAAATCCTCCCAAAAACTTTGTAGATGAATCCTTGTCTATGGATCGTTTCTGACAACATCAATCTTTTAAGAGGGATCATCTTCATTGATACCTTTCCAATGTATGGTGGATGCTTTTTAATGAAAATCTCTTTTTGGAGGAGTCATTCAGATGGTTGTATTGTGTATTAGTGTTTGTGTTGTGAGTTCATTTATGTAAAACGAACGTGGTGGTTTCCTATTGGATTTCGTGTGCGAGCTACGTTTTGGAGAATTGTGGTGATGGGGTCGTGGATGCAGAATTGAAGCTGATGCTGATGAAGAAGAAGAAAACTCTTATATCCTTTACAAATTTGTTGTGATTTTCTTGTTTGCTAAGTGGTGTTAATGTATAAAGGGTTTTCATTTCTTTGTATTTTTATATCAGAAACAGGTTATAAGTTGGGGTCGTGGTGGATGGATTTTTTTTAGAAGATCATTGAATATCAAAGTTCCGATTTTAAATGCACTTGTATTCCCTTTTTCCTGGGTCGCAAGGACTCTTCCTTATTAAGTGTGGGGATATTTTGAGTGTTGAAATGACTTATTTTTTTGGCTAATTTTTGTTGTTTTTGAGAGCTGAATGGTTGATTTTATGAGATGATTGATTGGTTTGGAAGTGGTTTGACAGTGTTTTGGATGATATTGATTGTGTTTTGGAAGTTTATGATGATTATTGGTGGTTCTGTGATGTTTTGATAGGTTTTGATTGGTTCTATATACATTATGTTTTGCTCTATTTTGGTCTGTTTTGTTCTGATTGTCTTCTGTAAGGAGGGATGGAGTATTGATTGATGAAGATTGAGATATTGTGAAATCTTATTGAATGGTTTGTGAGAGTTTGGAATGGTTTGAGAGTGAGTTATGTGGTTTTGATAACCTTCTGTAGGTCTTCTGTAGAGCTTCTGTTTCTGTTCTGTTCTGTTCTGTTCTGTACTGTAGCTGTTCTGGTACTGTTCTGTGACTGTTCTGTATGCTTCTGTATGTGTTGTGATGGATGAGAGTGTAGCTTGGGAAAGTTTTCTAGCCTTGGAAAGAGGTGAATACAAGTGCAAAAGAGCTGAAAGAAGTGGAAGAAGTAGCTGCTGAAGACTCAAGTGAAGACTAGAGTGAAGTGACTATAGTGAGCTATGAAAAGACACTGTAGTGGTTCTTGTGACTCTTCATATCAGACATACCTCTTGGGAGGGGTATCCACGACTTAAGAGAGATTATTGTGAGTGATTTTTGAGAGATTGTAGTGAGGATATGATGTATTATTGATGGAGAGAGAGAGAGAGAGTCAGAGATAGCCAATTCTACTCAAACAGAGTGATTATATATGAGAGATTGAGAGAGAAGACTATGAAGATATTGAAGATGAATACTATGTGATGTATTTCCATTCAAAGATGGTGTATTCCTTTGCTTTCTTTGTTCTATTGATGGATTTTATGAAGATGTTGAAGAATATGGTTGATTCTATCAAAACCGTGGGAGATCTACATGATGCTGTATGAAGATTTGTTGTGCCTGGTGTTCTTTTCTTCATTGTGATCATATGAAATATGATAAACAAGATTGTTGATGTTACAAGATAGATTTTCTTGCAAGAGAATTTCCTTTTCCTTGGTGTTCCTCTCGGGGCTCTAGGCCGAGTATGTTGCAGCCACTGAGGCTTGCAAGGATGCCATTTGGTTGGGTCGTTTGGTTGCTAACCTTGATATTGGAGATGCTATCCCTACACTGCATTCGAATTCTATGAGTGCTATCTAGTTAGTCAAAAATCCAATCTTCCATGCGAAGACAAATCACATTGAGGTGATGTATCACTTCATTCATGGGGTCATTGAGGACAAATCTATTGACCTTGTCAAGATCTCAACAGCTGACTAGAATCCTACAGACTCGCTCATATGAAAAGCCTCTCTACATAGCACTTTGTATTCCTTAGGAAGTTGATGGGTGTTGGATGAGATGATGTCTTTCCTCATCCTCTTGTATCTATGTACATGTTGTACTGTCTTTTTTCTTTTTTCTTCTCACTCCTCACTAAGGCAGATTCGCCTTTATGTAATGAAGGAGACCTAACTGTCCTACCTAAGGGGAAGGAGAGAGAGAAGGACTGCAAAAGAAGAGGGAAAGGAGAGAGAAAGGCAAGAAGAAGAGAGAGAAAGAGGGAGAGAGGAAGAAGAAGAGGAAGCCATGGAAGTTGGAGAAGGTGAAAAGAGAGTTTCTTGATAAATTCTGTGATGCCTCAAAATACCCTCTTACACCTTATATACCATCAGTGTGACTGGTACATTCCCATGCCATATTCCCGTGATCCCCGTTCATTACAAACCATCCCGTCTCATAAAGTTTTTATCCTAAAAAACAAGGGATGTAGTTATGGACTGTAAGGGTGTGCTGTAGGAAATCAGTCATCATAACTTTGTGTGGGAAACTCCGAATGGGACAGTTGAGGTGTCATTACGGAGCCCATGAGATGTACTTTTAGCCCATGTGGGTGGGGTGGGCTGCAATCAGGTCAGGACCAAAACTGGTACAAAATAACGGGCTGTCCAGGAATTACTAGTGTGTAGTCCCAGATGGTATGGCTGGAGAAAAACAACCATAACTTCCACTAGGGAACTCCGATCGGGTCAAGTAAGGTGTGGGCACGGAGCCCTCGAGGTGTACTTTCAGCCCATGTATGGAGGATGGGGCTGAAAATAGACTAGGACCAAATCTGGTACAAAACATGTGGCTGTCCAGATGTAGACTGTAGCCCAAAACAGGGGTCATGGTTAAGTGCTAGCCAACACAGCCTCCTTGAGGTGTGAAAATTCATCCAATATAGATGCTTGGTGCCAAGAGGCTTCTTCTATTAGTAGGCCTTGCCATTTGATCAGGTATTCATGTATGGAATGGGTGCGGAGTTGCTTTTCACGTTGCCCAATGACCACTTCAGGAATGTACTGAATAAGGCCCTCCTCATCTATGGGTGGTAGCTCCTCTACATGATCTTTGGGAGTGCCAATGAAAGGTTTCAATTGGCTCACGTGGAAGACATCATGGATCTTAGTGGTGGGAGGGAGTTGGAGATGGTAAGCCAAGTCCCCAACCTTCTTAATGATCTTGTAGGGCCTATAGTAACGGTGTGCCAACTTGTTGCAAGAACCGTCCTTTAGCGTAGCATAACGGGACTTGGGGACCTTGAGGAGTACCATTTCACCCTCTTGAAAGTCAAGGGGTCTTCTTTTTGCATCAGCATGGAGCTTCATGTGCTCTTGAGCCCTTTTGAGGTTTACCTTGCATTGTTGAAGTAGAGCTTGCATGCGGTCCAACTCTTCTTTTCCCAGGGGGTTGAGCTTGTCATTGAAGATCACGGTAGGAAGGGGCACCCGATAACCATACAATGCTTCGAAGGGAGAGACTCCAATGCTGGAATGAGTAGAGTTGTTGTAAGAAAATTTAGCCAAGTGCAGCCATACGTCCCAAGAATTCTACACATCATGACAAAAATGTCGCAAATAAGTTTCAAGCCACTTATTGACTCTCTCGGTGTACCTATCCGTTTGGGGATGATAGGCTGTGGATGGAGCCAATTTGGTCCCCATGGAGCTGAAAATGGTCTACCAAAACTGACTCATAAATTTGGTGTTCCGGTCATGTACTATGACTTGGGGCAAGCCATGCAACTTAAAAACATGCTCCATAAATTGAGTGGCAACTTGGGATGCTGTAAACTGGGATTTTGTAGGGATGAAGTGGGCTGCTTTAGTGAGCAACTACCACGTATATGCTATCCCAACCCTTCTTGGTTGTAGGTAAACCAGTGATGAAATCCATGGTAATGTGGGTCCATTTTCCTTTGGGAATAGGTAAAGGCTGCAACAAGCCACCCGGTTTAAGAGAGCTATCTTTATTTTGTTGGCAAGGCACACATCTAGACACAAAGTCTTTAACATCCCACCATAAGCCTTTCCAACGGAAGATTTTTGAAACTCGGTCATATGTTTTGAAGACCCCTAAGTGGCCTCAGTGAAGAATGCATCTCTTCAAGGATCCTTTGGGTGAAGGGAGAGGCATGGGGAATCACAATACGGCTATGGATCCAAATGAGGCCATTGTGGAGCTGATATTGGGAGTTCTCATCCATGACACCTTGATGTAATTTCTGGAAAAGAGGGCTGAATTCAGCATCAAGCAAGTATGCCTCTTGGAGCTCTTCAATCCAATCATGGCGGAGTTCAGTGATGGATGAAACCTTGCATGCCCACATGCGAGAGAGTGCATCAGCCACTACATTGTCCTTGCCACGGGTGTGGGTAATCTCAAAGTCATAGTTTTGTAGGGTCGCCACCCATCTACGTTGTTTGGGAGTGAGGTTGGGTTGAGTCAAGAAATATTTGAGTACACGGTGGTCACTTTTCACCTTAAATCTGCTGCCATACAAGTAGTGATGCCACTTTTTGATAGCATGAATGACTGCCAACATCTCGTGATCATAGACATGCAACTCTCCCTCTTTATCATCCAATTTTCGGCTCTCAAATGCTATTACCATGTGTTCCTGCAGCAAGACTGCACCAATACCCCGTCCACTAGCATCACACTGGATGGTAAAATCCTTTGAAAAGTCGAGGCATATGAGGATGGGGGCTAAAGTGTTGGGGGTAAAGGCGCCTCCGCCGTGCCGCCCCGTGTATTACTACACTGACAGTACCCGCCACTGCACACTGCAGGTGGCGGGCGCCCGTCACGTCACTTTATTCTTTATTCGTTTAGTGACAGTTTGAATAAAGGAAGGCCCGGTCACACATTGTGACTGTTGGAGTTCCCATTTCTTGTCTCTCTCTTTCTTGCTCTTGCTCTCCCGCCATAGCTCGCGTGCAAGCTTCGATCCTTCTCACCTTTCAACTGGTATCAGAGCTTGGCATTCTCTTGCTCGAGCTCGACTCGGTGCTTCCCGACCTTCGCATCGACTCGCTTCACGCATTGGGTCTCCATCCCGGCAGCCATAGCCGACCTCTTGAGCTCCCGACTCTCCCCGGCTTCCCGAGCTCCATCCTGGCCTTCTTGAGCTTCATCAGGGCCTTGCCCTTGAGGTATTGCTTCAGCATTTGCAGGCATTTGAGTGTATTCTCAGATTGAAACAGGGCAGGAACAAAGGGCAGCCACTCTTCTTGAGCTCCATAGCTCATATCTTCCCTCCCCTTTGCATTGGGCCTTCATGGCTTGGTATGTGCCTACCTTGGGCCATCATTGAGCCCCCCATTACCCCCTTTTCAGCCCATGTGGAGCAACAGCAAGTTCAGCACCAACAGGGTAGATTGCATCATTTTTTTCCAGGCTGTGAGCACTCATCTACTTCAGCTCCACACTTGGCCATTGCTTCTTGCTCTCTACCTTGATCAAGAGGGCTATAGACTTCATGTTTGATGTCATTCAAGCTTTGGGTATTGGTCTTGATCTTTCGGGGCTGATTTCTTCAGATTTGGGACTGTCATAAACTGTCATAACAGGCTGAAAACAGGGCAGCACCATTGGCATTAGCATTTGTTGCTTATACTCCATTCCGGTTGTGCTATTTGATGCCCGTATGCGGTCTACATGATGCCTAGTGCCTTGGGAATGTATGCACATGATTATGCCATGATTTTGGCTTGAAATATTGGCTGATTTGGGACTGTTATTTATTGTTATACAGTGCTGGAAACAGGGCAGCCACACTTGGCATTGGCATTTAATGCTTATACTCTACTCCGGTTACCTTGTTTGATGCCCGTATGCGGTCTACTTCCTACCCGGATGTATTGGAGATGTATGCATTTGGTTTGACCATGATTTTGGCTTGAATTTGGGGCTGAAATCTACTGTTTAGAACAGTAAATACATGCTGGAATAACAGTGGGCTGAAGGTACTTTACATGCTTTGGCACTTACCTACCGATACCGGATGTATGCTTTGAGCTTTGGCATGATATCTCTAACATTTGGGGACGACTTGGAGCATATGTATGAGATTATGGGATGCTTTTGAGCTTCGCATTAGCTCCGTCTTCACTGGCATTTGGACCGACTCGGCATGCTCATGGACCGCCTATGCCTCATGTCTCTGCTTGACAGTTAGGCTTTTGCATTACATGCTTTGGTTCGTGACATATGCTATTTGGTTCGTGTATGCCATACCGACATTTGGAGCTTGGATTTGGATGTATTTGAGCATTCCCGGCTTACTTGATCACTGATCTTGGTTGCTATTTGGATGTCATTGAGTTGACCGAGAGCTTATTTGGGCTTATGTATTGCTTCATGGTTAATACAACCGGTGCTTCATGTATGTCATGCTCTCTCGGATGCGCTTGATGCATTGACAGGGTCACTTATCACTGGTGCTTTCTCTTGGGTTATTTGAGCTTCTGAGCTCGCTTTGTACGCCTTTTGTGCCAGTGGGAGCATTTTACATGCTTTCTTGACCTTTGACAGTTGCATGCTATTGGAGCACTTACATGTATTTGAAGCAGTTTATGTCTTGAGCAGCTACATACACATTGAGACTTTGGGATCATACTCCGATCTTTATGGATATGCATTGATGTACTCTTGGTTCACAGGATGCTTATGAGCTGAGTCTCATATTTGGATCTTTCTCTTTGAGCAGATACCTATTTGTGTCAGGTTTTGGCAGTTACAGGAACACTTTGCCTAGAGTGTCTGGGGGTGTGCCTTTCACTGGCAGATGTTATTTTGACATGCTTGGTGTTGAGCTCATGTTCTTTTCACTGTCATTGGCCTTGCTTATGTCCGTTTCATGCCGGCTTTGGACCTAGCATTGTTTGCTTGACATTGGATCCTATTTTGGGACAGTTTGCTCTCTAGACTGCATACCTGCAATTTATTACAGCAAGCAGTTATTGGTGGACTGAGGTGTACTTTTCATGCTGAAATATCCTGATTTGGTGTACCGCACCTAGTACTAAGTGGGCAGCAACTTTTGGCACACTTTGCTCACCCTTTGGACCCCGTTTTGGTCATTTTTGGGCAGTTTCTGCAGTAAAACAGCAAGCAGTTTTGGACTGTTTGGGCATTTCCAGCCTGCATAATGGCGTCATCTTCGCATGATAGTGCCATCTTTAACATTACAAAGTTGGATGGTACCAACTACTCTTACTGGAAGAGTCAAATATGGCAGGTTTTGGTGCAGAAATCTCAGATTAAGCCACTTCGGTTGAGTGGGGAGCAGCCTGAAACTATGGACATTGACGACTGGCTTGAACTTGATGAGCTATGCAAGTCCACGATTGTATTGTCTCTCACTGAACAGGTACATTATAATGTATTTGAGGAAGCACAGAGTGCATGGGATCTATGGAATAAGATCAAGAATCTTTATGATAAGAAAAGTCCGGCGAGTCAGATGTACTGGTTGAAGCAGCTTATGGATCTGCGCATGAAGGATAATGCGACTATGTCTGCTCACTTGAGCCAGTTCCATGCTATACTGAAGAACCTGACTTCGCAGGATATCACCTTTGGAGAGGAAGTAACTCCTCTTTTCTTGCTTGGAACTCTGAATGAGTCATGGGATGTATTCCGCACTGCTCTTTGTGCCTCTAGTGCTACTCTAAAATTGGCAGATGTTGAGAGTGCTCTTCTTTAGGAAGAGGTGAATCGCAAAAACTTGGATGCCTCTCGTGGTAGTCATGCTTTGACAGTTAGAGGCAGGAATGACAGGTATGACCGTGGTAATGGCCGAGGCCGTGACTCGCAGAAGGGTCGGTCTAAATCTCGTGGTGGCAAGTCGCGTAGTAAGTCGCGTGGACGCAATGCAAATGTCACTTGTCATCATTGTGGGAAAAAGGGCCATATTAGACCACAGTGTCATGAGTTGCGCAATGAGAAGCGCAAGGATAAGGGGAAAGATAAAGTGCAGGAGAAGTCCTCTGATCGCAGCATAGTACCTGCGAAGTCCAACGTCAAGATTGAGGAAATTAATGTCACGCAGACTGAAGAGTCCGATGGTGGTGATGAGTTTATACTTGCAGCTAGTTCTTCTGATGCTTCACACTTGACTGAGACACCTAGTATGTATGCACAGTGCTGGTTATTGGATTCAGGTGCGTCCTTCCATGTGACGCCTTACCGTGAGTGGTTTCACTCTTACCGTACTGTATCTGGATCAGTCAAACTTGGAGATGACTGGTCTCTTGATATTGTGGGCTGTGGAGATATTCAGTTGCAGTTTTCCACTGGCAGTTCCTTTTTGCTCAGGGATGTACGTCATGTACCTGCGCTTACGCGTAGTCTTATGTCTGCAGGACAGTTGGATGATGCAGGATTTCATGTTTGTTTTGGGGATTCTACCTGGAAGATTACCAAAGGCAGACTTGTGCTTGCTAGAGGCGCCAAGGCTGGCAGCCTCTATCCTCTTGTTGTATCTGGGTCTTCTGTAGACCATGTTTTGGCAGTGGGCTCTATCCCACATGTATCACTTTGGCATGCCCGTTTGGGGCATATGTCTTTGAAAGGAATGAAAATGTTATCTGGTTTGCAGTATCTTCCGCCTTTGGATTATGTATGTTTTGACTCGTGTGATCATTGTCTTTATGGTAAGCAGAATAGGTCTACGCATAAGAAATCGGGTAGGCCACGCATGAGTGAGCCCTTGGCATTGGTGCATTCCGATGTTTGTGGGCCTATGCCTTGCATGTCTATGGGTGGCGCGAAGTACTTCGTTACCTTCATTGATGATTTTTCTAGGAAAGTGTGGGCTTATCCCATAAAGCAGAAGTCCGATGTCTTGGCAGTTTTTCAGAGATGGCTTGCTCTTGTTGAGAACCAGACTGGGTATAGGATGAAATGCCTTAGGACAGATAATGGGGGAGAATATGTCTCGCATGCTTTTGAGCAGTTTTGTGATGACAGGGGTATTAAGCGTCAGTTGACCGCCCCTTACACCCCACCCCAGAATGGTTTGGCTGAGCGCATGAACAGGACTATTCAGGCGCGTGTGCGCTCTATGCTTAGCCATGCAGGCCTACCCCCGAGTTTTTGGGCTGAGGCAGTTAGTACGTCAGTGCATGTCATAAACCGATCGCCTTCCAGTGGATTGGATTTCCAGGTTGCAGAGGAAGTTTGGGCTGGTAAGCCACCCTCTTATGCGCATCTCCGTGTCTTTGGATGTGAGGCATTCTGCCATGTGCCCAAGGACAAGAGGAGTAAATTGGATCCAAATAGCATTAAATGCATATTCCTTGGCTATGGTGAGTCAGGAGAGATGGGCTATCGCCTATGGGATCCGCAGGCGCGGAAAATAGTACGCAGTCATGATGTCGTCTTCCATGAAGACAAGATGCACAGGCAGCCTGAGAAGGTGGTTGAGATCCGCAGAGTGATCTTTCAGGAGGAGCCTAAAGCTCCAGCACAGCCAGTAGTACAGCCTGCAGCAGTTCCTCCACAGGGCCAGGATGTTGGACAGGTAGTTAGACAGGCAGCAGAGCCTGCGGTGAGACGGTCTACTAGAGATAGACGTCCACCTGACAGATTTCAGCCCTCTATGCATTATGTTTTGGTTACAGATGCAGGAGAGCCTTTCACTTATGATGAGGCTATGCGCAGGGGTGACAGTCACTCCTGGGAGAGGGCTATGCAGTCTGAGATAGACTCCCTGCATAAGAATGAGACTTGGGATTTGGTTGCCTTGCCTAAGGGCAAGAAGGCTTTGCCATGCAAGTGGGTGTACAAGCTGAAAAGTACCCCTGGACACCCCAAGCCGGCATACAAGGCTAGATTGGTAGCAAAGGGTTTTAAGCAGGAACATGGTGTGGACTTTGATGAGGTCTTCTCTCCTGTGGTTAAGATGACCACCCTGCGCTTAGTCTTGGCTTTGGTTGCACAGCTTGACTTAGATCTATATCAGATGGATGTCAAGACGGCTTTTCTACATGGGGACTTGCATGATGAGATCTATATGGATCAGCCTAAGGGCTTTGCAGAACCTGGCAGGGAGCACCTAGTGTGCAAGTTGAAGAAGAGCTTGTATGGCTTGAAGCAGGCACCTAGGGAATGGTATCATAAGTTTGATGCCTTTATGCAGTCACAGGGCTACAGCAGGAGTGCTATGGATCCGTGTCTTTACACGAAGAAAGCCCGTGATGGCAGTTTGCTTATCTTGGTACTCTATGTTGATGATATGCTGATAGTAGGGAAAGCTCATGATGAGCTAGATGCTCTTAAATCTCAGCTAAAGAAGAGCTTTGAGATGAAGGATTTGGGACAGGCCTCACATATACTTGGGATGCGCATTAAGCGCGATAGGCATCAGGGACTTTTGTATCTCTCACAGCGGGAGTACATTCATAAAGTCCTTGAGCGCTTCCGCATGCAGGACGTAAAGCCTATTGGCTGTCCATTACCTTCTTATGTGAAGGTATCACAGGCCGATTGTCCGCAGACAAATGAGCAGAGGGCCGAGATGGCCAAGATCCCTTATGCATCAGCCGTGGGCAGTTTGATGTATGCCATGATAGCCACTCGTCCAGATATTGCACATGCAGTTGGTGTTGTGGCACGCTATATGGCTACACCTGGCAGCAGACATTGGGATGCCGTGAAGGGTATCATGAGGTACCTGAAGGGCACAGCAGATATGTGTATTTGCTATGGCAGCCAGGATACAGGGGTCGTGGGGTACACTGACTCCGATTATGCAGGACATGCAGATAGTAGGAAGTCCACTTCTGGCTATGTATTCACCTATGCTGGAGGGGCTATCTCTTGGATGTCCAGGGTTCAGAAGTGTACGGCTTTGTCTACCACTGAGGCCGAGTATGTTGCAGCCACTGAGGCTTGCAAGGAGGCCATATGGTTAGGCCGTCTAGTTGCTGACCTTGGGATTGATGCTACACCTACACTGCATTCGGATTCTATGAGTGCCATTCAGTTGGCTAAGAATCCGGTCTTCCATGCGAAGACGAAACACATTGAGGTGAGGTATCACTTCATACGTGGTGTCGTGGAGGACAGGTCTGTTGACCTTGTCAAGATCTCCACTGACGAGAATCCTGCAGATTTGCTCACGAAGAGCCTCACTACTGAGCGCTTTGCCTTCCTCAGGAGGTTGATGGGCGTTGGATGAGATGTCACCTTTCCTCATCCCTTGTACCTATGTACATTTGTACTATCTTTTCTTTTTCTTTTCTCTCTCACTAGGGTAGATTCGCCTTTAAGTGGGAGGTTGTTGGGGGTAAAGGCGCCTCCGCCGTGCCGCCCCGTGTATTACTACACTGACAGTACCCGCCACTGCACACTGCAGGTGGCGGGCGCCCGTCACGTCACTTTATTCTTTATTCGTTTAGTGACAGTTTGAATAAAGGAAGGCCCGGTCACACATTGTGACTGTTGGAGTTCCCATTTCTTGTCTCTCTCTTTCTTGCTCTTGCTCTCCCGCCATAGCTCGCGTGCAAGCTTCGATCCTTCTCACCTTTCATGAAGTGAGCAAGTCTTTCAGCTGCTGAAAACTGCGGTCAGCCAATTTATCCCATAGGAAAGCCTCTTTTTTCAGCTTGTCTATTAATGGGGCTGCAATTGTGGCATAATGGCAAATAAATCTTCGATAAAAGGAGGAGAGGCCAAGAAAACCACGCAAGGAGGTAGTGGTAGTGGGGGTGGGCCACTCCCGGACACATTGCACTTTCTTAGGATCAACTTGGATGCCTTTTTCACTAACGATGTGTCCTAAGTACTCAACCTCTATTTGCATGAAGACACACTTGCTTTCTTTGGCAAATAGCCGATGCTCTCTCAGTACATCAAAAATTTGCCTGACATGCTCATGTAGTGACTTGCTGTAAATGAGTATATCATCAAAGAATACCAACACAAACTGGAAAAGCCATGGCTGCAATATCTTGTTCATTAAGCTCTGAAATGTGGTGGGTGTATTAGTGAGCCCAAATGGCATGACAAGGAAATGGTACAAGCCACAGTCAGTCCGAAAGGCTGTTTTGACTTCATCACCCACCCTCATTCTGATTTGGTGGTAACCAGATCGCAAATCTCAATCTTGGTGAAGTAGCATGCTCCCTTGAGTTCATCAAGCAAGTCATCAATTCGAGGGATGGGGTATCTATTTTTGACGATGATCTTATTGAGATCACGGTAGTCAATGCACAACCGGAAAGATCCATCCTTTTTCTTAACCAATAGAACCGAGGAGGCATAAGGGGAAGAGCTAGGCTCTATGAATCCCATCTCAATGAGCTCCTTGACTTGCTTTGCTACTTCCTCTCTCTCACATTTAGAGAGTCGATATGGGGGTTTATTAATGGGCTTGGCATGGGGCTCCAAGTCAATCGGGTGATCCACCAATCTTTGAGGGGGAAGGGTAGTGGGGGCTGAAATAGGTCCTCATATTCAGCCAAAAGCGCTTTTAGTGCTGCATTTTGCTTCCCCAAGGTGTGTTGGTCATCATTATCCTTATACAAATGCAAGACAAAGATTCGCGAGCGTTTCTTGAATTCTTTTTTGAGTTGCCTTGCTGTTATAAGCTGACAATCTGCATTTTCTTTGATTCCTTCCAAGTGTACGAGCTGCCCATGCATTACAAACTCCATATACAGTTGAGAGAAGTTCATAAAGATTTTTCTCAACTACTGAAGCCAATCGCATCCCAATACCACATCCACAGGGCCCATATCAAGGGTAATTAAGTCCACCTTTGTTGTGTAATTTTCAGCCAGTATAAGAGACACTTGTGTGCATACATGGGAGCTCACTTCCTCATTTCCATTGGCCACTTGAACCCGAAGAGGTTGTTGTAATTCAGTGGGAACACATGTCAAATGGCCAAGAGTTGATTTATTCACAAAACTGTGCATGCTGCCACTATCTATGAGGATGTATACACTCTTGCCATCAATGTTACCATGCACCCGTAGGGTGTTCGGGCTCCTAGATCCGGTCCATGCATCCATGGAGATCAAGTAGGTTGATATAGTGGTGAATGATGGGTGCCAAGGGTCATTCCCAAGCATGTCATCAATGGGGCAGCCACCGGGGTCAAAAGGGAACCCGTCCGGTGAGTCATAAAATTGATCGGGATCAATATCCTCCTCATATTTAGCATTTTCAACAAGTGTCATTATTGGAGAGTTGTCATGCATGTCCTCTTCCAGCTTGTCACTATCTTCCAGCACGTACATGCTATTAAACTTGACAATGGAGTTCTTAAAGGGGCATTTGGATGCATGATCAGTCGTGTACTTATCCCCGCATTTAAAGCACAAGCCTTTGGCCTTTCTATCCTTGACAACTTCAGGAGTAATGAATTTTTGACCGTTAGGACTGAAGCCATTCCTTGCCTTATTTTCAGCATACTTTGGGTCACTTTTGGGGGGTGGTGCTATCCCAAAACTGCCATATTTTCTTTCAACATTAAAAGTAGGGTAAGTAAGAATTTTGAGGCTGCCATTCCCCGCATTGTTGCTGCGATAATTATTAGCATATGGGGGTTGCCTAATAGGGTATCTTTGATGTCCTACAATGGGCTACATACTCTCATTGCAGCGGTATTTTTGATCATAGCATTCGGCCAATTCTATGGCTGCAAACAGGGTGGCTAGCTTTTGAGCCATTACATCAGCTGAACGAAACTGCTAATTTTCTCTTTGAACAAATCTCCACCATGTGTGGGCAAAACCTTCTAAATGAAGGGAGGCAAAAATGATCTTTGCCTCATCGATGCTGGGGTAGATGAGAAAATAAGCTTCCAATTTAGAGGTCCATTCCTCTAGTTCAGCTGGGATGAGGATTGCCCATTGAATTTTGTAAACACAATCTTGTCACGCAGCTCATTTGGGCCTGGCTACCCATTAATGCCATGTGCTACATGCTGCCCATACATGCCTTGCTGTCCAAAATTTCCATGGGGGCCATGCTGCCCGTGCATTACATGAGGACCAAATTGCCCATTAGGATCTTGCTATCCAAAATGTCCATGCTACCCATTACCATATACATGCTGCCCATTGCCATATGCATGCTGCTCATTGCCATATGCATGCTGCCCATTGCCATGTGCATGCTTCCCATTGCCATATGCATGATGCCCATTGCCATGTGCATGCTGCCCATGCACTCCGTGCATTCCATGCTGCCCAAGATTTGCATTGGGGCCATTCCCTTGAGTGTGCAAGTAGCTTCCGTTACAGGGGAGTTGGGGTGCCAATGATGGGCTTGAAGGATTCGTAATGGGGGAGGGAAGGAGGGCCTCATCATGTCAAGTGGAGGGCTCACCCGTCTCATAAGTGCTATGGGGAATGCCATGGGTGCCACCGAGGCCTTGTGGGCTGCGCCCGGTCTCCAAGGGGGAAGGGCGGTTAGCCTCACGGGGAGGGACATACTCCTTGGGTCAATCCGAGGGGGGCAATGGCGGGGATGAGGGCGCCCATGCGCTCTATGAGTAAGTCCATCTTGGCCATCATCTCGAAATGACGGTGATCTTGGCGGGTTTCCATCTCCCTGTGGCATTGCTCCATCTCTCGATGTCGTTCAGCATGATGGGTCTCATGTTGGCATAAGGTTTGGTTGAGCAGAGACAAGCGGTCTATCTCGGGGGCACCCTCTTCAAACATATCTTCACGATCCTCCTGGGCTGAGCTAGGATCGTTCATTGAGGCATGGGAGTCCCTTATTTCATGCTGAAATTCCTCCTGGGCCTTTGCTTTACCCTTGTGGCTTGCCATCCCAAGTGCACAGTCCACCAGACCCCTTGTTACAGAAATGATGATAACTTGAGCTAGGGAACTCTGATTGCAAAAATTTCTGATTCAAATGAAAGCCCTTTATGAAAGTACATGGGTTTTGCAAGGCACATTAAGTGATTAGAGAAGATGTCTACATTTTGAGATGCTAGGTCCCCTCCACATTCTTAAGCCTTCTTATTTTCTAGTGATATATACATGACAAAACCTTACATTTACATTATTACTCAGCATGGTGGGAGCAAAATATAACGTTTAGTGGAGAATAGAGAGGGAGGGAAATGTGGCAGATGAAAGGGAGGGAGACAAAGAGATGGAATATGCGGAGGGACATGTGGCGGATGAGAGAGAGAGAGAGAGAGAGGGGAGAGGTGCATTCAATGAGCTAACAAAATACTCAGATTGAGCAAGAATGGGGCAGGGTAGAACCAGCATCACGCCATCTCAAGGAGGTAAAATGGTGGTGAATGGTGAAACGCCTAGGCCCTTCGGAAGGAGAAAAGATGGCAGGCCTCCTTGCCATGTAGGCAAGGAGGCCGATTCTTAACCTGAGCTCGCCTAACATCCTCGGTGCCTCTCGCCTCTTTCTACAAACACTAGCACTTCGAGTTCATCACCTCTCAACTCTTTCTACAAGGAAGTGCCAATGCTTCTCTCTTCTAGCACATAAGCAATCAAGCAATACTTTATATTGCAATCGAGCATAAGTTCAATATAATAGTCGCATATGTGTTTAAAATTATCAATGATACCTATTGGTCTGGTGGATTCATAATTTTTGTTGTTTAGGTTGAGCACACATTGACATAGCCAATACTGTAGTCAAGAATAGGTGCTAAATAATTGAGTACATGACTTGAGCACATCCTTGTACCAGCTAGTCCAGCATAAACTAATTGACCATTGAAAACACAAAATTTGTGGAATTGAGCACACATCAACTATTCTGGAGTAATGAATATCGAGCACATAGAATATCATACGTGGCCACCACTTCGCCAGCTCAGGCCATGTGATTTTAATTATGTGTAGTTTTGCTATCATGAAGACCATTGGTCATGCTTAAAAAGCATGCTACATATAATCAATTGAATCAAAGAACACAATTACTTGCACCATTGTCACATACTCCATGATTTACACATTGATTAGCACCTATATCAATTAGTTAACTCACACTAGTTAGCACACGTAATAGTTACTTGACTCATACACTTTAGATACAGTAATTAGCACTCACACATTTGGCTCACTCATGACACTTGACATCCTCCATTCCTCTCACCTCTTTCTACAAGTGCCAACACTTTGAGTTCATCACCTACAGTCAAGTTCATCACCTCTCATCTCATATAACCCTTTCTTTCAATATCTAGGAGCTTAAATATTGACAAATTCATAGGCACCACCATTTGTTATACATTGTATCACCATCAGTCTACCCTTGGTCTCAATTATTCATGCCAAAGAAGACACAAGATCATATCTCATCAACATTATTGCAACTTGTAATTTTTGTGTTAGAAATGTTTCAGGCTTTTAAGGTTAGTCAATATGAGAAATTGAACATAATACAAATCTTATATCTAAAAAAGGGGATATGCAATAAGTTTTTTTCATACATCTTATAAGAGTAAAAAGGGGGGTCACATGACTCTTGCACAAGCCGTAAATAGGAACATTTTCAAGGATCTTTGCTTGTAGGTGGTGTGTCTCCTTTACGAAGAGTAAAATCCCCTCTCTTCTCTCTTCTAGCATCGAATTAACCTACTTTGCACATCCTAGTTGACTCATTTTTTACCCCTAGCATCCTCATTTCCTCTCACCTCTTTCTATAAGTGCCAATGCTTTGAATTCATCACTTTTAGTCCTCAAGTTCATCACCCATAGTCGACTTCATCACCTATAGTTGTTGACACCTAGTCCACACAAGGTATCACCAATGCTTCAAGTTAGGAGAGAACTCACTGACCTACATGTCCACCATAAAAGGAAGCACTAGCACTTGAATTCTCAAGACATTTTTGGGCCAGCATTTAGATCTAGTTTGTCACAATATCAAAGCCCAATCTATACAATTTTTTTAGATTCAGAGAATGAAGGGCCATCGCTTGAGTTTTAAGAGTTGGTTTAGGGTTATTTTTTGAAGAGCATGCCCACATAAGTATATCTATAGAAAAAAGTTGTGATACTCATTGTTTGAAGAGAATATTTGCACAAAGATGCATGGGTCTTGGCGTTGAAAGAGCACTCATTGAGCATGTCCACAAAAGAAGAAGCTAGCACTTGCATTTTGAAGAGCCATACTACTCATTTTTTGCAGATCATATTGATCATTATGTTGATCTAGTATGGCGGTATGTCTCACGACATTTGGACAATAGTATGATGATGCATCAAATGCTTACATTTTTTGGCTAGTGCTTGGATCTAGTATATCACAAGATCAAGGTTCAACCTCTACGATTTTGGCACATTCATCACGACTTTCTATTTTGAGTATTGTTAACCTAATTCATTCTTCATATCAACTATTTTGAATCCACTTTTTCTAGAGTGGCTAGAAATCGAATGAAATTTTTTGAAAGAAGGAGATAAGAGAGAAGCATCCAAGAGTTTATCTATTGCTTTCAAGCATTATAAGCAAGTTTTTTTAAAAAAAAATTTATGGAGTAGGGGTTCTTGGATTCTTTTTAAAGTAGGGGTGCACCAACATTTAGTGGATTAGCATTAAAAAATTTATTATGATTTTAGTCTATTTATAATTGGCTAACTTAATGGTCATAGCAAGGGTGCTATTTGTGCTCACAGTAGGATTCTATTTCTTCTCACATGTGTGGTGCACCATTGCTTGGTAGTTTGGCTAACACTCCAAGATGAGAAGCAAATACTTGGCATTCCATGGCAGACACCTATAGGCCATTGGATACTATGGTGGTCTATTTAGTTCCATGCATTACTCCAATAGTAGTTGTTGAGTCCATGCATTATATTAATCAAATAGGACTCATGAGTGCTATACGATATCTTGACTTAACCATCTAATCTTCTATCAACAAAGCAACTCGGGTTATGTACTAACATACAAGTTGCATGCACATGATTATGTTTTCTCTTATGGACTACATGCAAGCTTCCAAATGAGTTTTCCTATGATATTATGCTTGCAATTAGGTCCATCCACTCAAACTCTCCTACCCTATGGTCCATGAGAATATTACAATTCCAAGTATAACTTGTGGCTTCAAATTAAGATATTTGTAAAATATTACAAAGATTACAAAAAGTATTCACAACAATGATGTTTGATAAAGAGTACCAAGATTGCGCAGAGGATACCATGATTTTATGATTTAGTGTGACGTTTGTGGAGTTTGTATTTAGTACTATGAATGGATCCAACATTGCTAGGTGCTAGCACTTGGGAGAAAATCTTTGGGTTAGGCATTAAAAATTTACAAAATGGCTTTTCTTGACTAGGGAAAAACCCTTTATTATCCAAGTCCAAAGTCTTTGCAAATGATCTAATGGAATATGACATTTTGGATCTTCTACTCTTGGATCTTTAGAAACCTTGATACAACATGTTTGAAGGTAAGATGGAGTAGCTTTAATCACCATTTTCCAATAACATGGAAGATCCCTATCTCATTTATATATGACTTACTAGTTCCATAAGGTGATGGTGGGTGTATCATCAACAACTAATAAGTGCATTGTTGCACTAAACTAGGATATTGATCTCATTAATCTAGAAGAACTACTAGCACTTGGCAAAGATGTGGTTATTTTCCCATCTTCATCCTCCTCTATTATTGAACTTGATGTGCCACATATTCCATTACAAAACTATTCTCACTACCTTGATAAGAATGGCTGAGTATGTCTAACCTACTCTTTTAGGACAAATCTCTCATGGAAGTGTGGCAAGATCTATTGTGATTTGCATGATCAATGATATTCTGAATTAGGGACACATTCTCTTGATTGAGTTGTGACTAGGATTAACCACTGCTAAGCCACTACTATGACAACCCTCATAGTGGCTATTTTAGCTACTAGAGCAAAGGTCTCCTTATAATCAATACTAGAGTCTACGCATACCCTTTGACAACTAGCCTTGCCTTATAGCACTCAACTGATCAATCAAAACTTATCCTCACTTTGTAAACCCATTGGCAACCAACTTTCTTGTCCTCTGGTAAAGGCATGGAATTCCATGTGCCATTTGCTTGAAGTATAGCCATTTCTTCATCCATAGCATTATCCCAATACTCATTATCCACTACATCCTCAAAACTATTGGACTTTATGCCTTACATAACCTTAGCCATATATTAATCATTGCATACACTTTCTTGCTCTTATTGACCCACACCAACATGGTTCACTACCAGATGCCTAAGCATTCTCTTGTGCCTTTCTTATACCAAGTGTATTAATAGATGGAATCCCAAACTCTTCATCCAACTTTTGCTCAGATGAGGCTCACAACCATCTGAATCCACATCAAAATGAGAGAAACCTAATGATACATCAATTATAATAGGTGACTCCCCAACCTTCTCATTGTCTTTCCTGAACACTTGTGATGTACTTGGTGGAGTGACTTGTAATTATAATCTACAACTTCCATATCTATCAATAGATGTATGACTAGGAGACTCTCATTTTCTACAAGTTGCAAACCATATGCAAATACCCTCTGTGTCTATCACTACAAGATACATGCCTCATACCAATGTTCAAAGTGATGAAAATATTCATTAAAAAAATTGCCCATGTCGTCACTAAAAGCATCATTATTAGCATCTCCATAGAACTGTCACTATTGGTGTCGCTATTGGCATCGATATTTGCATCGTTAAAAGTGATGCAAATAACGATGCCAATAGCAACAGTTTGCGATGCATATTGTGACGCCAATAGCAACACGTGCATTAAATTTATGACGCTAAAAGTGACGGTTACAAAGAGAAAAAAATTGGGTGCAACATGTAGCAATATGTATTGTATTTACATTCTACAAATGGATTACATGTTAAGTGTACAATGGTTATCAAAATGAGTGTAAAATGTTCTAGAACCCACAAGACTGAAACATAGAATGGATACAAGATTACTGATGAAAACTCATGGAATCAAGGCAAGATACAAAGGATGATAATAACATACTACATACAAGATGCCTACATAAATCCCAGGACCAAAAAGTAAGAGGATGTGTGCTTCACGAATCCAAGCATGAGCTATAGATCCTCGCCATCTGAAAGCTCGTCTTGATGATGCAAAGGAGTATCGAATGGAGTTTGAGAAAAAAACAACTACACATCAGTCCACCATACATAATGCATTTTAATAAAAATAGTAACTGTGGACAAGAAAGAAGAGTGACTTATTGGGCCGCTGCATGCATACAATCTATTATCAATGCAATGAGATCGTGTCTCTCTACATATCGAGTCTCTAGGCCTGTGGGATCGCAGTTTGTAATGGAGTGCTGTAAAGAAAACAAAATATAACTATTAGAAACACGATTGTCAATACAAGCGATATTACAAAAAAGAAAGTGAGAAGAACAAAAGAAAAACTTACAAAGTTCTCCACATAAGTATTGTGGCAGCCACTCCCAAGATAATAGACCACCCTGCCTCCAATCGTGCCCTCACTGCCTCGCCCTGCTATCTCCAATATCTCTGAGAATCTAGAGCCTCCTCCCTGAGTTTTTGCCAGTTATTTGTGTCGAGCCACTCAGGCTTTGAGGCACCACTCTTGAGTGCCTTGTGTGCATCTGATCGTATGTGTGACATGTATACACATATGCACTCCATCATCAAAAACCTCTTTGCTGCGGTGGGTACTAGAAACTTCTGATGCAAGGATGCTACTATGTAGTCCTTGCTCCCCTCAGATATGTTCTTCCAATGGTCCAAGATGTTGTGTCGAAAAACTTGTTGGCACAACTCTCTCATATGAGCCATCACCCTCCTCCCCTCATCATTCATGATCACAACACCTGTATTGTCATCTACAAGGTATCCATACCCCTTTGGGGTATGTCTAAGATGTGTCCTCTCCCATCTATGACTGCACTCTTGGGCATAACCAGGAGACCCCTATACATATAGTACCCACGGGGTGGGTATCTCTCAGAGTAGCATCCATAGGGGTGCCACTTGCAAACGGTTGAGCAAAAGCTAGAGTCACTAGAGTAGATACCCCCACATGTGTGACAAATCCTAGGGATGATGCAACTCCACTAGAACGATGAGAGGGAGACACTACATCGGTGCCTCAACAACAACCACCTAATCCATCCTCTCTCGAACCTGTATGAGAGTGAGGAGGAGCACATGTATCTGAAGCTGACTGTGGGTGCCGCATGCACATCTCTGTAGCATCCCCTAGAACCACTCCCTTCGTCCGGCCCAAATTTGGAGCGTCAACCTCGTCTAGTGGAAACCGAAGCATCAAAGCGTGCCGATGTAGATCTAACGGAACGGCCAGATGGTGTCCGAGACAGCTCTTGGTCCGCCATATCTCCGAATCGAGCCATTTGATCTGGAGACATACGTGTGGATATATCCTACAACTCCTCATCACTCATCCCTTGACTCATTATACTCTCCAAAATATAGTCAAAGGTCACTTGCACAGATAAAAAGTAATGTTAGCATAATCAATATAAAGATTCAAGCAAAGCACGGTAATATAACTTTGAAAAAAATGATGTTACTTAAAATGCATATTCTAGAGTACCCTTATAAGCAATTCATCAATGAATTGTATAGGCGGATGCTGCAAATATGATGTAGCCTATGGTCCCATGTCAATCTCCTGGCACAACTCCACATATACTGGAAGGTCGATAGATAGGTCGCCACAAAAGGATGTCTCCACCTCGTTCTCAAAGAACTCTTAGTCTCATATCTTTCTGTCATCGTTACCCGATTTTGTCTCCTCTCTACATGCTCCACCTCCACCCCTTGCAATATCAACACCTCCATCTGCATACTATCCTCATCTACGCTGGAACCATTGCTTTCATCATACACTCGCACTTCAAGGAGCTGAAGGCACAACATACCACTATGGAGATTTTTGGGAGTTTTGATAGAAAATTACATGTTCAAAATCACATACAAGAGAGATTTAACATTTGTGACATATACCATGTCGTAATAAAATTTAAAAAAATAGTTAATGCACTTGTTCACAATGGATCGGAAAGACAAACGTATTGTGTAGATCTGTCCATCTTTTTTCAAAATTTGTTTCAAGAAATCTAAATGGACCTCATCGAATGGTTGCCCTCAGCTCCTTCTAGTACCACTTTGAACCACTACACATCGAATATGATCATGGAGAAGCTACTGTAATCCACCGTGATAATACTTTGCAAGTTTTCAAAATACTCCATCTCATCTATAACAGTGTTTGAATCCGTGGCTCGCCATTGACTCTCTTTCTCAAACTTTGCCATGACACCACAATCCATTATGGAGCTCATTTTATCGATGTACTCGACGTGGAAATGTCACCTGCGCAACCATGATGCCCCACTGTATATTTTGTATTGTACATTGAAACGGTTAGATTAGTTGTCACATATAAAATCTAGATACGATAGCTTATAAAACATGTGATCACCTTTGGACTACATCCCCTCGAGAATTTTCACTCCTCAGTAGAGACCTCCACCCCTTCATGAGACGCTGCAATCAAAGCTCCATGTAACCATCTCATAGACATAAACCGTAGCATCTCCTCCATACCCTTGAGATATCGAATTGATTGATGGCGCGTATTGTATCGAAATTTTGATCGCGCTTCTTTCTGATCTTTCTTGGCTTGCTCGTACCTAGCGAGCCACGTCTCCATGGATGCATGGTGCAACATACAAAAACGATTCACTTTATCCTCCATTGCAGCATCCATCCTTTTTTCTATTCCATTTCCAACCACCACATCTCTAGTTAGTCTATCATCGTCCTTCAGGGACCATACCATACTGTTGTTTGAATCCACCTTTGGTAGCCACAGTGAAATATGCATTAATGCCTCTGACACCAAACCAACCTTCAGCCATGCTACCTTCTAATCGACCTCGTTTTCGCACAAAGGCTTTCAAGGTTTTCATAAAGTGCTCCAAGAAGAACATCCATCGTGTATGGACATGTCCAACAATCTCCACTTCATCTTCAAGATACACCAGGAGGTGGGTTTATATCGTGAGCATGCTAGTGGGTAGGTATTTCTCAAAGAGACAAACCATCTCCACTGCTCCCCGCCTTACGAATTTAATAGAGGATGTCTTGATCTCCTTGTGTGAGATCCATTATTGCACTAAATTTGGCAACCTGTAAATCACCCCGCATATTTCTAGAGTAAGGCCACAAATGAAGAAGTATTACGAACACCTACTAGACTCAAAATAGTGAAATATACAGGCCACTTACAATCCATTTGTAGTATAAACCTGACATATCTTATGCCAATCATGGGATTTTAGCCCTAATAGTTGGTCATCTTTAGAAAAAGTGGATTTGAGAGAAGCATCATACTTGTTGGAGTGTAGATGACCTGATAATTTGCTTCACAATGTGCTCTTTTTTAGTGGACAAAGCCCAAGGAGCGTGAGGTAGTTGTAAGCGACCATCAGCACTCAATTGTGGCCAGATCATCTCCATCTTGCTTACCTCCTTCAAATCCATTCGTGCACCTACAGTGTCTCTCTTTCCTATGTTATGGTTCCATAGTAAGCTGCCCACATTCTTGAAAATATGCATGGGATCCAATAAGTGGTTGATCTATAAGTGGGTTCAATATGATAACTCATAGAAAATGGAGAATCATCGCATTCTATTTGGATGCAACTCCGTGTGGACCATTTTCAACTCATACCAACTTTGGGCATTCATTCGTGCTGGAGGTCATCCAAGAAAACCTTCCCTGAGTTCAAGACCCTCCAGTGGAAAGAAAGAGGCGTGTCCTTGATATACCATATTTCTTCTTCATGGTTCGTGATATTCGGGAGTCTATAACTGTGGCCCACACAATGGATACGCATGATAACCTGAGGTAACCAAACTTGTCCCAACACCTCTATTTAGTGAACACAAACTTGAACGAGCTATGATAAATATGACCAACAAGAACGGAAGCCTACTTACATGAGCACTCCCCGAATCTCGAAAAGTCATGTATGGTCCACATGAGAATGGCTCTTATATTGGTGGACCATCGACCATCACACTTGCTCATATCTTCCACGGTAACCCCCTCCTCCCACAAAATCTTAAGCTCATCGACTAATGAACGGAGATAGACATCCATATTCTTGACTTTGTAGCGACTAGGAACGAGCAAGCTAAGGATCATGTGCCCTTTCTTCGTAGGAAGCCATGGCAGGATGTTGCAGTTAACAAGGACTATATGCCACACATTGTAAGGAAGACCAAATGGGTTTATGCCATCCATAACAAGACCAAGTCGAAGATTCCTTGGCTCTCGTGCAAAGCCTAGAAAGGTAGAGTCAATGTGGCTCCATGCGTGTGAATCCGTTGATATTCGTTGGACTCCATTTGTGGATCTATTTTGTGCATGCCGTGTTGTCAAGCTCGTCATGCTCGACCTATGAAATATGTGACGTATATGGGGGATAAGTGAAAAGTATCTAAGAACTTTCTAAGAGATGGTTTTCCCTTGCAAGTCTTGTCTATACCTATGAGTACCACACTTTGGACATCTCTCCATAGTCTCGTACTCTCCTCGAAACAATAAGCAATTATTGACACACGCATGGATGCTGCTGTAGTCAATGCCAAGCTTTCATAAAACATGTCGCACATCATCACGAGACTCAGGCATGGTATTTCCAAGTGGTAATATATGATACTTTAGCAACTTAAAAAGAAATCATAAAACACCTTGAAAAAGCACAATTATTTTTTTACAGTGGTTCCAAAAAGAAATCAACAAAGCGTACGTAGAAGGTATATGAACAACTCCATCACATTCACATTGCTCCACCCATATTTTTCTTGCACACTTAGGAGTGCAATCATCGTCTTCACGCAAGATATTGAACACCCATTATATAATGGTATGGATGCTTCTTCTCTTAGCGGATCAAATGTCTCGGCATCCATGGGTATCAATGCATCGATCATTGCCTCCATCTCAGGCTCCAAGATTGTAGGAAAGTCTGAAAGGCTACTTATCTCCTTTTGTATATGATATTCAATTAGTTTGCAAATATAAGGCATGATTTATACATATTTTTCTTACCATTTTGCTCAAAGTCTAAGATCACCTGATCAATGATCTCCGATTGAAACTCATTGAAGTGTCATACGTACTCTATAGACAAGCGACGCTTTCATCTAATTGCCAGCTTGCATTGAGAGCAAGGACATGGGACACATGTCAAGATTGTGGGAGAGAAGGAAGGAGTCTCACTTGTAGCTTTCTTGCTTGCACAATGGGGGAATACACACAAAGGTGGAGGCTGAAAACAATTTTTCTCTTCTTAGCTGTGTAAGCCAAAAAGAACTCTAGTACATAGAAATAGAAGAACCCTATATATGGGTCTCAAACCAAACTCAACTAACTAAGGTGGCATACTAACTGAGCCACAAACTAGAGTAGATAAGAATAGCTGTCATCTAGCTATTATTCATGGGCGGTGTACCAACCGCATCTACAACTAACAAGTCGGTGACATAAATGCACAACGATCACCCTGGCACATCACGAGTGGAGCTCGATATCTCAACACTCCCCCTCGAGCTCAATCCCAATTCCTGCACACCAAGCAGGTCTCTGAACTTGCGTAGCTTCTCTGCGCCCAATGCCTTCATAAATATGTCAGCTACGTGATCCTCTGTATTGACATAAACTAGATCAATAAGACCTAGTAAAACCCTCTCCCGCACATAGTGATAATGCACCTCAATGTGCTTTGTTCTAGAATGATAGACTGGGTTATTTGCCAAGTGTCTACTGCTCATGTTGTCACAATAAATGACAACTGGCCCATCTGTAGGCTAATGCATATCATAAAGTAGCTTATGCAACCAAGCTACCTCACATGCAGCCATTGCTGCACCCCTGTACTCAGCCTCTGTGCTCGACAAGGCAACTGTTGGCTGTTTCTTGCTGCTTCAAGTGACTGCAGCACTCCCAAAAGAGAACACATATCCACTGGTAGATCGTCTATCAGAAATACTACCAGCCCAATCAGCATCAGTGTATCCATGCAACTGTATCTGAACCCCAGTCTCATAAAATAGTCCATATTGCAGCAATGTGGACTTCACATACCTGAGTATGTGTCTAGCCGCATCCAAATGTGGTTTCATTGGAGCCTGCATAAACTAACTTACCAATCCAACAACATAGCTCAAATATGGTCTGGTAATAGTCATATAAATCAAACTTCCTACTATGCGTCTGTACATAGTAGGGTCTTCCAGAAGCTCACCTGCATCTGCGCTCAACTTCACATTCTGCTCCAAAGGAATTGAAATAGGCTTACAGCCTGTCATCCCATATTTGGACAGCATGTCCAATCCATATTGCCTCTGCAAGAGCCATATCCCACTTGGTGATCTAATCACCTCAATGCCCAAGAAATAATGCAGCTCTTCCAAATCCTTCATCTCAAACTTCTACTTCAATAGCATTTTCACATGAAGGATATCTTCATCACTGTCACCTGTCATAATCAAATCATCAACATAAATGACAAGTAGCATAATACATTTCTCTGTTTTTCTCACATAAAGTGAGAAATCTGCCTTGGAAATCTGAAAACCAATAGTGACAAGATACTATCCTATCACTGTATAGTTCCGTTCCCTATCAGTGACTTTTCGGCTTGCGTAATAGATCGGTTGATCCAACTTCGAGGAGCCCTTCTGGCAGAGGACAGCACCTAAACCTTCAATTGATGCATCGGTGTGTACATGGAACTCTTTCGTCCAATCAGGAGGTTGCAGAATGGGTGCCTCAATCAGACACTGCTTTAGAGTGTAGAAAGCTTTGTCACATTCTTCCATCCAAGTAAACTCAACATCTTTCCTCAGAAGCTTGTGCAAGGAGGTTGCCTTTGTTGCAAAATGGGCTATGAACCTTCTGTAGTAACCCACATGGCCTAAGAATCCCCTCAACTGTTTGAGGTTGGTGGGTGCTGTCAGAGCTGCGATCTTTTCAATCTTTGCAAGGTCTGTTGATATCCCTTGTGCAGAGACAATGTGGCCCAACAGGACTCCAGAAGAGACTCCAAAGATGCATTTGTCGGGGTTAAGGGAAATTCCATACTCCCGGCATCGGTCAAAGCATTGTTCCAGGTGTTCCCAGTATTCACGGATCAAACTATAGACACAGAAGTCATCCAAATATACTTCAATAAAGTCATGTAGATGATTTTGAAATGCGGCCATCATGACTCGCTGGAAAGTAGCAGGGGCATTGCAGAGCCCAAATGGCATCACTCGGTAAGCATAGGTCCCCCATTCTGTGGTGAAGGTTGTTTTGGATTGGTCTTCTTCTGCGATTTGGACTTGGTTGTATCCGCTGAATCCATCCAGAAGGGAATAAAGCTCATGTCCTGCCACTGTGTCCAACAGTTGGTCTGTGAAAGGGATAGGAAAGTGATCCTTCTTTGTCTTGGAATTAAGCTTTCGGAAATCCACACATATTCACAATTTGCCATTCTTCTTGGGTACAACCACGATGGGTGAAACCCATTCACTATTTGCCACTGGATAGATGAACTCGGCTTCCAGAAGTTTCAACAGCTCCGCTTTCACCAATGTGGAATAATTCGGATTCATTCGCCTCTGTCGTTGCCGTACTGGCTTGGCATCAGGCTCCAAGTCAATATGATGTTGACATATTGTGGGATCAATCCCCTTTAGGTCTTTGTAGGACCACGCAAACACGTCCAAATTCTCTTTCAACAAGTTGTACAAGGTTGACAGCTCCTCTTCTGGGAGACTGCTACCCACCTTCAAGTGGCGTTCAGTGCCTTCTGCATCCACAAAGGTTAACTGCCTTTCACCTTCTACTTCACGGATGAAGGTCCCACGGACTGCTTCTGGATACAGATCTGACTCCTTCAAGGGAGTGGCATCCTCTTCTGATGTCCCACTAGAACCAACTTCTTCTTTTGGTGGAGACTTAGGTTTCTCCTTGAGATGTTGAAATGGGATTAGAGCCATTTCGGCCTTGGTTTCAAGAGTAATTACCGCTTGACTTGAAGACTCTTCTTCTGAAGATGACACATCCAAGAACGTCACATAACAGCGACCCTCTGATGCCTGTTGGATTGGTGGGACTGGTGCTTGTTGGTACGGTGCATCATCATCATCTTTCTTTGGCAAGGATGGGTGAGGATGGCATGAGCCACTATTGAAAGATGGCTTGTTCTTCTTAACCCACGTCTTATAAGAATTTTGCATATAAGAAGATCCATTTACCAAACCAAATGGTACCATTGCCATTCTGTCCCATAGCATGAGCTCGTCTACTTCTGATGCTTCTGAAACTTCTTCTCCAACTGTATCCTCTTCGGGTGGAATAGACTCTTCTAGCTCACTTTCATAACCTTCTTCGTCCATATCATATTCATCCTCTTCTGTCTCTGTCTCTGCTTCTGCTTCTGCTTCTGCTTCTGTCTCTGTCTCTGCTTCTGCTTCTGCTTCTGTCTCTGTCTCTGTCTCTGCTTCTGTTTCTATCTCTATAGGAGCTCTGTAACAGAAGAACAGATTCTTTGTTTACTCTCCTGCCTCTGTCTCTGCCTCTGCTATGACCATGTAACAGGGAGAGCAGTACATCCATGCTTCTATCTCACTGTCAGAAGTGATTTCAGAAGTCATTCCTGGTTCAGGCAGGAAGTATTCACCCATTGATAATGTTGAGATATCGAGCTCCACTCGTGATACGCCAAGGTGACCGTTGTATATTTATGTCACCGACTTATCAGTTGCAGACGCGGTTGGTACACCGCCCATGAATAATAGCTACATGATAGCTATCCTTATCTACTCTAGTTCGTGGCTCAGTTAGTATGCCACCTTAGTTAGTTGAGTTTGGTTTGAGACCCATATATAGGGTTCTTCTATTTCTTTGTACTTGAGTTCTTTTGGCTTACACAACTAAGAAGAGGAAAACTGTTTTCAGCCTCCACCCTTGTGTGTCTTCCCCCATTGTGCAAGCAAGAAAGCTTCAAGCGAGACTCCTTCCTTCTCTCCCACAATCTTGACAGATAATGGCTTTGCATCTTTTGGAAGTCGGCTTACAGTATCCACTGTTAAAGAACGTGCCACTGTTTTCTTGGGAAGGATCTGTTTGACAGCATCTTCGTCTGCTGATGTTCCATCTGTAGCCTCATTAGGGGAGTCAGAAGATAATTCCAAGGAGGCGGATCCATGTCCTTTTTGAGAACCATACAGTTTCAGCACCACTTTGTTGGGTCCTCGACCCAAGGTCAAAGTTCCTTTGAACCAATCCGTCCTTGCTCGGGCTTCAAAAAGCCATGGTCTGCCCAGTAACAAAGGGTAGGATGCACCATAAGAATTTGGCTTCACCACCAGATAGGTTAGCCAATAATCTTTCCCAGCCACTGTAGTCTTCACAAATGGGAGAATGCCCAAAGGCTTGATTCTACTCTGATCCGCTAGTCTGATGAGCCATTGGGTTGGTTACACACCTTGTAGGCCTAGATCCTTCATTGTCACATCCGTCATAATGTTCACTGATGAGCCTCCATCAATCAGTGCATTTGCAATGAAGCAGCCTTCTATCCACACGCCAGTCTCTGGAGTACCCGGATCTAGAAAGGCGTTAGCCACATCCACTTCTTTTATAGGCTCTAGAGCTTTGTTGAACTTTGTTGCTGTTGAGGGAGCAATCCTTAAACCACGTCTTTTTGTCAGTATACTTTTGAATCTTTTCCGGCAACTGGGAGACAACATCAATAATTGTCAGAATGTAAGGTTTGGTTTAAAGGTATCTAGATCTCTAACCAGATCGTATTCCTTAATAGGATCCACTGGCTTCTCTAACCGGTTAGGGAATGGGGCAACACCCATTTTCATTTTCCCTCTTTCTTCCAACAGAGGAATTACCGGAACTTCTTCTGCCACTTGTGGCACTTCCTCCTCTTCAGTATCCTGGACCTCTGGTCCTGTCTCTGTAACTATCTCTGTAACTCTCTGTGGCACTGTAGTGCTCTGTACGGCAATGTTAGGCTCTGTTCTGTTCTGTTCTTCTAGTGGAAGATTGAAATTCACTGTTCTGGTAGGAGGGTTATTTTCTTTCTGGATAGGTGGTTCCTTCTGCTTTGCACACGTGATGGCAGTAACTTCCAATTCCACCAAATTGAAGGTAGGCTCTTGGGCCTTGGCCGGACTATCAGTAGCACTGTTTTTCACTGGGGCTGGGCTTGGACAATCTTTTGCAGTGTGGCCTTCTCCTTTGCATCGACTGCATAAGGGCTTGTAATCCACTGACCTTCGAGGATTTGGACAATTTGGTGAGATGTGTCCCTTTTCTCCGCATCTGTAACATTCCACTTCTGATCTCTGACCACCGCCAGACTGTGTTCCTCTGTAACTTTGAGAGGGAAATCTTCTGGATCCGAAATTAGAACCAAACTCTCTAGGCTTGGGTCCAATATCTTGTGTTGTCATTTTGGATTCCAACAAGTTGAATCTTGCGTCTTCTTCCTTCCTTCTCCTATCATGCATCTCCTTCAGAGAGCAAATGTCCTCTGTATGATTCTTCCGCAAACAGTAGGAACAGAAGGCCCCAGGAATAGTTGGTTTTCGTGTACATTCAGTGGCTAAATGGCCTGCTTGATGACACTTACCACACCAAGTATTTGACCGCATCACATCTCTTCCTGCTCCTGCAACGTTGGATATGCTAGCGGTATTCACTTTTAACATCTGTAGTTGTTCTGTAATCACATCCATCAACTCCTTTTTTATGTTTGCAACTGAGTTGGATAAGTAATCCTTCAAGCTTTCTCCTCCTGACGTACTGGTAGGAGGGTTTTGAGGAGTTTCTGTAATCACTGCATAAACGGGTTGGGTTGGTACAGAGGGGTCTCTGTTCTGGTTCTGATTCAGAGCTCCTGTTTGAACTGTTGGCTGTTGACTCCAGTTGGTAGGGTTCCACTGTTGCTGCTGATTTGGCATGGAAGAAATTGGTTGGGACCATTGTTGTTGAGGTTGAACCACCATTTGAGGCATGGATTGTGGCCACTGTGGATTTGATGCACTGTACGGTGATACTGGGGGCATCTGTTGGTAGGGATAGGGAACAGTCCCAGGAACTGCATTTGGTGGGTACATCATTCATGGCATCAGAGGAGGTAGGGCTCCTCTTCCTGTATTCATCGCTAATCTAGCTTCCACTTCATCGTACAGTCTTGCACCTTCTGTTGCAGCTTACAGGGTGGCTGGTCTTTGCAACTCCACAAACTTATGGACTTCTGGTTGTAATCCTCTGAGAAACACCCCCTTTTGAATGCCATCATCTAGATTATGGTTAGTCCATCTCTTCAGGATGCATTCCATTCGTGAGACATAAGCTTCCACTCTTTCTCCAGAGGACTGACTTAGGTTCATAAATTCCTCTCGCATCCGCTCTTCAAAACCTTCACGGCTGAATTTAGTGAGGAAGGCCAACTTCAGGTCGTCCCATGTGCCAAAAGTTCCTGCTGCTTGTCTCTCATACCACTGAAACGCCGCGCCCTTGAAAGTGGCGGGGAATATTGCTAACCAGTGCTCAAGGGTTCTAGCATTGTTAGCCACACATGCTACCATAAACTCTGCTACATGAAGATCGGGGTCTTCATTGTACTCTCCCTTAAAAACTGGCAATGGGACTACATTCGTTGGCCTGTCATCAATATTTCCAGGACGGATCTGGCTTGGAAGTGGACCTCCAGCAGGAGGAGGAAGGGCTTGATGTGCCATTGGGACTTCTGTAAAGAGTTCCGCAAGGGCGTCAAAGGCGGCTTCTGCTACGAGCTCGCTCTCGGCTCTGATTTTTTCTTTCTCTCTTCTCACGTACCTCTGGACTCATTCTAACGCTTGCCTCTTTATTGCGTCATTCATCAGGGGGTTGGCTCCACTATGTTGTTAGTGCTCCACAGAGGGTTAACAAAAGGCTTCAATCTTTGGAGGACTCTCTTGCCAACATTTCTTCTACTTCTTTCTTTTCAACGTCCCTGAATTTTGCTTTCATTCCACTGCACAGAGGAAGGTATTCGGTTCTGAAGGTGTCAAAATGCATACGTCTGAGCATTGTGGTGGTGCCATCATCATAGTAATGCCAACTTCTAATGGTTTCAACAGTGTCTGTTGTGAAAAACACTCTATCTACCAACTTCCAGTGGGTTGCTAATTGAACAAACAGAAGATTATCAGTACACCAAGCATCCCATGTATCTTGCTGTTGAGCATCCACGAACAAATTCCAACTCTTTTCCTTCTTTTCTCTGTGAACCTCTACAGACCAAGACTCCTGAAGCTTCTTCACAATCTCCCACTTGATGTTATCTGGAAACTTCTCAATGAATGCCAAATCTTCCATGGATGGTCATTCTCTCTATTTCTGCTCTTCAGTTTGTTCCCAAACAGTTTGCCACCAAGATGCAAGTTTATGTTGCTTCAATAGGAAGAGGAAACTGTCCACCACATAGAGCATGCATCATGATGGTGATGTGTTTCCGCCATTGTGGGATGAACTTCTTGTGGAAAGTGGCTTTGATTATGAGAAATTCCAACTCTTCAGTAGAAGAAGGAACTTTACAAACATCCATTGAATTCTTCTCTTCTTGGCAATGCCATTTCCTTCATTTTCAGCCTCTTCTGGTGCTTGTTGATGGCAAGATTCCCCGGCTGCGCACCAAAAACATGGAGCCCCGAGAGGAACACCAAGTAAAAGGGAATTCTCTTGCAAGAAAATCTATCTTGTAACATCAACAAGCTTGTTTATCATATTTCATATGATCACAATGAAGAAAAGAACACCAGGCACAACAAATCTTCATACAACATCATGTAGATCTCCCACGGTTTTGATAGAATCGACCATATTCTTCAACATCTTCATAAAATCCATCAATAGAACAAAGAAAGCAAAGGAATATGCCATCTTTGAATGGAAATACATCACATAGTATTCATCTTCAATATCTTCATAGTCTTCTCTCTCAATCTCTCATATACAATCACTCTGTTTGAGTAGAATTGGCTATCTCTGACTCTCTCTCTCTCTCTCCATCAATAATACATCATATCCTCACTACAATCTCTCAAAAATCACTCACAATAATCTCTCTTAGGTCGTGGATACCCCTCCCAAGAGGTATGTCTGATATGAAGAGTCACCAGAACCACTACAGTGTCTTTTCATAGCTCACTACAACCACTTCACTCTAGTCTTCACTTGAGTCTTCAGCATCTACTTCTTCCACTTCTTTCAGCTCTTTTGCACTTGTATTCACCTCTTTCCAAGGCTAGAAAACTTTTCCAAGCTACACTCTCATCCATCACAACACATACAGAAGCATACAAAACAGTCACAGAACAGTATCAGAACAGCTACAGTACAGAACAGAACAGAACAGAAACAGAAGCTCTACAGAAGACCTACAGAAGGTTACAGAAGGTTATCAAAACCACATAACTCACTCTCAAACCATTCCAAACTCTCACAAACCATTCAATAAGCTTTCACAATATCTCAATCTTCATCAATCAATACTCCATCCCTCCTTACAGAAGACAATCAGAACAAAACAGACCAAAACAGAGCAAAACAGAAGGTATACAAAACCAATCAGAACCTATCAGAACATCACAGAACCACCAATAATCATCATAAACTTCCAAAACACAATCAATATCATCCAAAACACTCTCAAACCACTTCCAAACCAATCAATCATCTCATAAAATCAACCATTCAGCTCTCAAAAACAACAAAAATCAGCCAAAAAAACAAGTCATTTCAACACTCAACACGGCCTATGTAATAGAAAGGGCCATGCATTTTTTAGCCTTGGACATCCATGAAACAGTACCTCCAGCAAAAGTGAACACATAGCCAGAGGTGGACTTCCTACTATCTGCATGTCTTGCATAGTCATGAGTCAGTGTATCTCATGACTCCTATATCTTGGCTGTCATAACCATTAGGGCCAAAAACGCCTAAAAAAAGGCACTTGTAAGAAAATGATTAAGTTGCTAATTAGTAGAGATTTTGGAAGAATGAAAACACCAAATTTGATTGCTCAGATGTGATTAATGAGAGATTATTGAATTCATTAAAGAGCTCGGCCATTAATTGTCCCTCATCTTTAATTTATATCAGGGTCACCTTTTTTATTGTTTTTGTCTTAAAACTTGGGAGAATTTGTATTTTTGAGAAATGTCCACCTATATCGCGGTTTATCTACTCCCGCTCTTCTTTTCACACGCTTTTTCTCAATTCTCTTTCGCTATTCTCTTCTTTGTGCTCACTTTCTTATCACTGTGATTGTTGATCTGCTAAATTTTTTAGCAATACCTTTGTAAGTAATATAGATGTGAGCACATGCAAGTACAAACTTACCATCCAACTAGATTCAATTTATTCATCTTAGAGAAGTATACATCGTCGAGTACTAACAGTTGAGATGGAGGCCAGTAGATTGCGAACTCAAGGAAAGAAACATATAGATTTGTGGGTAGATGGAAACATTTATCCCAAGGATCCTTCAATAGGTAAATCTCCTAATTTTTTAAATATTCATGACTTTGTGAGATATGTGGGGGAAGGTTATAATGGGATGCTTGGCTATTGCAAAATGTTATACACTACATCTTACACATACATGGCTCAGATGAATGAAATGAGAAAATTATTATTTATTGCACAAACAAGCATTTCTGAGCTTACAAATAAGATTGACGTTCTGGAAAATGCTATAAGTCATTACAAGACAAGCTAGCACACTTAAAGAAAACTCCAGTAGGATTCAAAGAGAGAAAGAGACCATTAAAAAATATAACTAGCTTGTGTGAGAGAGTAAAGAAAAAAGATTGAATCTTGCAAAGAAATATATATTTAACATGTCAAGTATTAATATTCAAGAGAGTGAGGAGAGAATCAGTCTTTTAAAAGAGACCATGAATAAGAATGATATTTTCAGAATTCTTAGGTCACCTCAGAATATGGATTTGAGAGGTCCAACTCTCAAAGAATTGGTCAAGGACTTAAAGGACATAGTAAAACCAAACGAAATTGTAGAGACATGTGATACTGTGGGCATTAGTCGAAAAGGTTATCAGGCTATCTCAAGATTATGGTTTGAAAATCTAAAATGTAATAGAATAACTGCATTTGGGTTACCTCGAGACCTAAGAGTATCGGTTGCAAGGACTGCCATGAATCATAAGATTCCACAAGTTTTCGGGGAAGACATTCATATTGAAGCATCCATGCCATATGAAAAGACAAAGAAAATCTAGTTTTGAATACAATGCATCTAACAATATATGGGTTAATTTAAGAAGAGTGCATATTGCAATGGCTCACATGTATAGACTTACGTTAGAGGAATGTCACAGTGTTTTGAAGTTTTCCTTGAAGTTAGATAAAGCACAAATTCAAAAAGAACAAAAGATGGAAAGAGTCGGAATTTGCATCATGAACAGGGTACTGGAATATAGCAATGGTGGGGGTCAGGCACCAGTGCATAAGTTCCAGTCTAAGATGGAGATTTGGTAGGTTGGTGTAGCTCAAGTACCAATTGAGAATCATCAAACACTGAAATGGTTGTTTACTCATATAAGTATTCTAAACATTAATAAGTCTCAAAGTGAAGGAGAAATGTTGGTTGTTGATGGGGTTGGTAATTTTAATGTGGAATGGCACATGAGCACTGACTTGAAAACTATTAAATGTATGCTTGGAATATGTAATGGGGCAAATACAAAATATCTTTGTATTTATTGCATGGAAAGTGTTGGGTCTAAAGATTGGAGCAACTTGCACCCTGTAAGAAGAGCCCCAACTAGAGACTCTATAGATCTAAGTTTTTTTTTAAAAAATGAAGATATATGGGATCCAATTCTTTCAATTTCTCTTACAAATGTTCATATTAGAATTATTGATAAACTTCTCAGGTTGCATCTTGACTATGCATACTCAATTAAGCCTTTGTCTTTATCACATGAGTGTATTGACAAATGTGAGGCATTACTCTCCAAAATGGGTTTTCATGGAGGTCAAGTTCACTTAAGAATAGATCCAACACTTTCAAGGAAAACAAGAGATGTCTTAGCTGATGTCTCAATGAGAGGCTCAAAAGCTAGACGTTTTTTAGGAAACCATATAGGAAAACAAGTGAGCATTACTTGGGAGCATTGGAGAGAGCTATGTGGGATAACGATAAATGTTGCAAGCACAAACGACTTGCATTTCTAAGGATGGAGGTTTGGAGACACCTCCATGTCTTCCTAAAGCTCATAAAACAATAAATGAAAACCTACACGTATCATCTAAAAGAGTTCAAATGTTCGATACAAATCTTGTTCAAGCAATAAAGGAGGCATGGGAAGAAAAAGATATCATGTTTTATTTGGAAAAAGAGAAGATTTAATCCAAGCTTTCTTCGATAAAATTTCCATTGTCATAAAATGATCGTTACTCTTTTGAATTTGCAGCATATTCTTCATATCCATGGGCCTTAATTTTGGAGGAGCAAGGCTCCCTAGCAACTTATAGCAGCCAAGGTATGGAAAAATCTCACTATCAAGCGCATATAAGTTTTTTTCAAATCACAAGACATGGAGGAGGAGTTACAAAAAGCAATGCTCTTGAGGAGCTATTCAATTGGTTTTTTCGACAATAGCTTCAAAGAATGAATACTTCAACTTGAGAATTCATAGTATTTTTTAAGAAAGAAATATACAAAGCTAGCTCTATGGAGTCTTTACATCGTCCTCCCCCTTCGAGATATTTTCTCTATAACACAGAATTTTTCTTCTCTTGTAGCCAACTATTGATTTTATATTAGTTCAATTTGCTGCCAAAGCATAAGATAAGAGGGCTAGAAAGTATCCTGCTCTAGAAGCAAAGAAACCAGGACCATAACTAAAAAACCTAATTACTGCAGTCTTCTCTAAAAACATCACCTTGTGTGCATTGTACTGTAACCCAGAGAAACCAAGTAGCCTTGTAAGTGCCTTAATACATAGTATCGGCCATGTTGCTTCCTTTGAGAAGATGTTATGAAATACCAAGAAAACATGCAAATCAATCCTTGCTAAGTAATGGCCAAGTGCAACATCTTTTAGTGAACTAATACCAACTCTTATCCCTTTACCTCGTTCCAAGAAGTTATTGAAATCTTCAATCTCCAACTGTTAAAACAAAAGATAAATGTCAAATGAATGTTGAAATCAAACATATTAATGTATATCTTACAGAATTGGAGATTATAGTACCAATTGATTTTCATCATTCTCTAGCTTAGTTGGATTCCATATGTTAATTGATGATTGTGCCTCATTGGTATCTTCCAATTCTTTAACATATTGCGACTCTTCTCTTTCGAAATTGGAAATTCCAAGTCGGTCTTGAAGGCCATGGAACTTCTCTTCAGTAATCCCATACTTTCCCTCAACATTCTTTGCCTTATGAAAACAAAGAGAAAGGGCATCCCCTGCTTCAATAAACTTCTCGCTCGTAATTTCGGTGTCAAGTTTAAGTAACTCTTCTTTAGATTAATTTTTGATGTCAAAAATGCCATTTGCAACATCAGAAGCCTTTGCAATGATCTCTAAACAATAATCCTCCCTAAGATTGAAGAGCCTTTTGATGTTTGTTAGCAGTATGCATTCCTTGTCCTTGATAGGGAAAGTTGGAAGTGAAGCAACAGTATAAAAAGAAGAGTCACATACAAGATCTTCATTTGCATGGTTTTCTTCAATAATGGTCTTAGCTTTGAATTGGGCAACATCTAGTTTGCCAACAATATATGCTTCTTGCTCAAGGTCCAAACATTCCTCTACATCCTTGTCATTTGCTACCTTGTCCAAAAGGCAGAAGCTGAAACATTTTGGACCCTCTAATTGTTGTTCATCAAATTTTACAGGATATTTAACAAGAGTATACGCAATGAATGCTATTGAATATGAGCTATAAGAGTGTATGTATTGTGAGCTATAAGAATGTATGTAATGAATGCATATAAGGTACTCACAAAACTATTAAAGATATATAGCATAAAGTGTGCCGAGTTTTAACTTCATGTCATCATCTATGACCAATAGATACACCACTATATGTAGCCAAACTACATCAATCTATGTATTACAAGAATCAACCTTACTATATCACATAATGGATCATACAAAAATGTTTATACTATAGGAATATATGCTGCTCGATTGCATTGATTTTAAGCTACTATAGTGAAAGGTACACACATATAACTATTAATGATACAAAACATGAAATGTAATCAAAGTTGTAACTATATTTCATGTATTATGAGCAATAGATACATCACTATATGTAGCTAAACTACATTAATGTATATAGTACAAGAAACAAAGTTCCTCTATTACATTTCGTATTACTCATATAAGAATGTGTATACTATAAGTATTATATTAGGTAACCACAAAATCATTAGTGACGCACAACATGAAGTTCAAAGTTATTAATGTATGACATGAGAGAGAGAGAGAGAGAGAGAGAGAGAGAGTCGAGCCTGCACTAATGTATTCCTTTTTTACACTACAATAATATGTAAACTAATCATACTTTACAGAACAAAAAACTTTAGAGGAAAGTAACATTTAATCTATATAATAAAATATATTAATGGGATAACTTTACTTTTGTGTAGATACATAGCCCATATTCTCACTCTCTTCTCCTAAATATGGCAAGCCCACAATCCGCGACATTGCTTGCTGGCATATTCAATGCAAAGCATTTACAATGGTAGCTCGTTTATGATGAGAGATAGAAATACAAGGTTTTGAGAAGGGAAATTATTCCATGGTGTCAAGTGAATGATTTTTCACAAGGGGAAGGGAAATATATTGATTTTCCTGCAACTTTCAAAAAGTACTCTTACCATCGACGACAACCAAATGAATTGAAAAAACCATCAGACAACACATGGATAGAGAATATCACGTAAGTCATATAATTGTTTTGCTACTCATATTGATTTCCTTATTATTTGACCACACTAATAGCTACAACTTTCATTTCCTACAAAAATAGATTTTGGTGTGCTTATGGTCCTAAAGACACCCGAAATGTGGAGGTTTTATGTGCTAATGACATCTTGACTAGTCAAGGACAACTAAGAAAACACCGACCACACAAAATAATGGGACAACTTAACAAGGGTTGTTTGTGTCATTTTATAGTGACTCGCCTATCCCATGACACCAGTTTGGCATTTATCTCATTTATCAATCAATATCATATTGATGATGCATATATCATTTTTCACGGCATTGCAATGGAGGATTTAAATGTCAATTCACATTCCTTATTTTCCCCATGGAGAAAAAAATATGGGTGTACAGTATGTTATACAAAGGTTTTTCACCACAACAAGTATTGGAGTGTCACACTCAATATGTGCATCAGCGCCAAAGCAACAATCCAAATCATCCTATGGAAAGAGATGGCTCTCTCTCCATCCAAGACATTACGATTATATCTAGGAAACTTGCCATTGACCAATATCAATTACATGACAATGATGTTGAAAGCACAAAAATATGGTGCATTGAAAACAAGGAAATGACATTTGTGCATCAGGAACAAAATCTTTCTAATGATAAGGATTTCATATTGGGGATTCAGACACCATGGCAATGAGATATGTGTGACATATATGGAAATGGCAATTTATTAGCAATGGATTCAACATTGGTACAAACAAGTATAAGGTAATTTATTAATATTATTATTGAGTACTTATAGTTATTACTTCTTAGATTTTTATGCATTTTTCTTATATTTGAAACTTGCATTTGACAGCTCAATTTATACACAATCCTTGTATTTGACTCCCATCGAAATGGTGTCCCAATTGCTTGGGTGTTAACCTCAAGTGCAACATTTGAGGTAAACAAATTTTGGCCCACAAAGTTTAGGGATCACATGCTAGATTTTCACAAATCATGGGAGCCAACAACTTTTTTGGTGGATGATGCTGAAAGAGAGATAGATGCTTTAAGGTACATTTCACATGCCTGCATCATTTTGGAAAACATTTAATTCATGGACTAAAGGTGTTACATTTTTTACAAATGTATTGTCTGTAGGTTGTCTTTAATTTACCTATTTATTTGTGCCTATGGTATGTCCATCGTTGTTGGTTAAAGCATCTTATTAAAAAAGTCTCAAAATGGCCAAAAAGAGCTGCGATTTTTTGAGCTCTAGGAAATATTATGAATATGAAAGGTGAATGCAAGGCAACAAAAGTGGCTATAAAGGAGGAAGCAAGGGATATGATAGATATATTTAAAAAAGAGTTTGTAGATGAGATAACATTCTTGCACTACTTCAAAAGATATTGGGAGCCCAAGATTAGTAAGGACTCCTAATTATCTATTTCAGATTACTTTGTTATATTTTCATTTTTATACATCTTTTAAATAGTTTTATTATGTGTGTGTTGTAAGGTATGTGGATACATGCAACACGTACACTTCCACATTCCGGTCAAGACACCAATGGTGCTATAGAGACATACCATGGCACCTTAAAGTACACATTCTTAGGTAGCTCAAAGAGGTTGACTGGTAGACGAGTGGATTGACTCCTTCATAAATTGACAAGTTTAGCTCTTACATATTATTGGTATGTGCAAGCTATGAAAGAAAGTGGATTTGTGAGAAACAATAACATTGAAAAGATAGTGGCTAACTCATATGAGAGGGCTTTGAAGATTCTAGCTGAGTATGTTAGATTCAAAATGAATGGTACAAGGGCTTCATGTGCATATGTAAGAAGAATGTCCAAAGACACTATTGAATACACAGTTTGCGGATTGTCAATGGGCATGTTGTACATGCAAGTGGGAAAATTTGGGGAACATATGTAAGCTAATCAAGGTGCTACTTCTTATAGGGGTACCGAATACTACAGTGGTGGCACAATGTATGGACTTATATAAAGGCATGGAACCAAGAGGCAAATATAAAGGACTTACAAGTAACTCTCATGTGATACAAGATGAGGCGGCACATGAGCCTTACACACCAACCATGCTGGATGTGGATAATCTCCAAGACATGGATATAACTATGATTAATATCTCCCATGAAGACACCCACCCATCCACAACATTGCAACATCTATGCCACGATGTATTTGATTTGGTGGGGGGTGACATGGAGCTTATTTCTGAGGCATGTTCTTCTATGAAGAAGATGTTGAGCCAAGTTCGAGCTCTGAAAGCTCATAGAGAATATATGTGCAGTACACAAGCTTTTATGACCACTAATGATGGATTTGGAAATACCATACAACGAGCTAAGCCTTTCATTGAAAAATAGCTAACTAAAAGAAGAGTTTCTAGATTGGTAGAATCACCCACAACATCACTGTTCATGGCTCCACCCAAAACCAAACGGCCCTCAATGCAAGAGAAGCTTGATGCTAGAGTCGAGAAAGAAGATAAAGAAGCCCATGCCTCCAAATAGGAGGAATGCCACATTGTTATATTCTTATGGTACTCTTATTAAATTGTGAAATCTTTAAGCTTTTGTTCTCTATTTCTTTAAGCATGTGTATTGACCCTATCTAGTTTTAGAGAGAGAGAGAGAGAGAGAGAGAGAGAGAGAGAGAGAGAGAGAGAGAGAGAGAGAGAGAGAGAGAGAGAGAGAGAGAGAGAGAGAGAATGTATGCAAGAGGGGGAGAGAGAGAGTTTTGAATTGTGCCTGTGTGCATATGTGTGTGTGAAGTAAGTTGAGAGAGAGAGAGAGAGAGAGAGGAAATTTTGAGTGTGAGAGAATGAGTGAATGAGAGTAAGACAAAGTAATATTGAGTGAGAGAGGGGGAGGAAATTTTGAGTGAGAGAATGAGTGAATGAGAGTAAGACAAAGTAATATTGAATGAAAGTAATATTTGATGCTTGCATTTTCATTGAGCCTGCGACGTGATCTCTCTCGCTCTCTCTTTTTCTCTCTCTCAAAAATGTTTGTAGCAAATGTCGTGCTTGGGTTTTCCCTTATTTATCCCCTTTGCCTAAGTTCCACAAGTTGCTTCCTCCCAAAGTCACCAAAATAGACTTAACAAGTTCTACTCCTGACTTAACCACAAAGTTTAGTTCTTGATACTTAAAACTTCTTGTAAAATATGCCAATGTATTGATTAAGTCACCCATAATCATATATCGTTATGTCCTATAGGTAGTGTAAAAAACTTTACAAGATACAGATAATCATCTACTTTGAGAGCTTAGACCAAAATTCCCATGACGACACATCTATCTCCATGTTTAAAAGTACATGTATCTTTGCAGGAACAACATTTTGAAATATGTTAACATGTGAGAACCCATGTTTGCCTTGACATTTACTACCATGCTCAAAGACTTGAGAAAACAGTCATTTATAGAGCATTTATATGTGTGGGAAAGTTGTGGGGAATTCAACAATGATGAAAACCCCAAGCTCTAGTCTAACCAAGGATGACAAACCATGATATCTTAACCTAGAAATCTCATCTATAATAGCTACTTCTTTCTCTGAATACTAAGGATAAAGAAATAGATAACAATGGAAAAGGGAAAGAAATAACACAACCATTGAATAATGAAGCTTCATGAATCATTGGTGAAAAGAAAAGAACCAACATAAAGCATATCTTTTTTGCAAAGTAATAATGCAATTATTGACTAATAAAGCTTCATGAATCATTGGTGGAGAGAAAATAACCAACATAAAGCATATATTTTCTATCTGTCAAAGAAGAAGTGGCAAAGAAGAAAAGCAAGAGCTTCTCATCTGTGTGGATTGAGGTTTCCTATCTCATGAAATATTAATCAATCTTTTTTAAGTTTCTTTTGAGTCTTCCAAATAGTATATTTGGATGCAATTTGTAGTAGAAGGGTTTGAAAAATGTAGCACATCTAGTCTCATATTTTTGGTTGAGATAAACAAAATTTTCCATGTGAGTTTGAACAGAGTTGATATAGTGAGAATGCACTATTAGTTGCATATATAAACATATAGTAACAAAACTGAGTGTATCTCCCAAACCGTAGGGCGGAATGGGGAGGTTTTAGCTCAGATCGAAGGGGAAGATGCCCTATTAAAATCAAGCTATAGAGCTCACACTCAATCACACAAGAAGGCTTTGGTGTAATCAACTTTTGCGGGCTGACTGTGTAGGACTGTTGCCTATCCCACAGTACCTCTGAGCACAAAACTGAGTGTATCTCCCAAACCATAAGGCGGAATGGGGAGATTTTTAGCTCAAATCGAAGGGAAAGATGCCCTCTTTGAATCAAGCTATAGATCTCATGCTCAATCGCACAAGAAGGCTTTGCTATAATCAACTTTTGCAGGCTAACTGTGTAGGACTGGCTGTCTGCAATACCTTGCAAAGACTCCCTCAAGGAGCATACTTTATCCCAATGGTGAGGGTCTTATCCCAGACATCCAGGGGCTCAACAATGGCTCTCAATTCCCCATAAAGCCATACATCCTTTGTATCCATAGCTCATTGCTGAGACCACTTCCATAACTGCATACCCTGCCCTTGTTGCATTGCATCCACCATATATTACCAAGTGGTTCATGACATTACCAATGCATGTAGGGGCTTGTAGGCTCAAGTGATCAGGGTTCGGGCTATTCCATCAAATGTACCTACACCTGCAATAATTCTTTGGGCTCCGGATCACCGGGAGGTGGGCAAAGTTCCCCCCGGGCCAGGTTGTACACCCTTTCAGGGTCTTTGATGGCAAGGGGGGGTCACCCCTCTTTTGTCTTGCCACTTCGCCTAGCATCGGGCTTTTCCTCACCCGGAATATACATGGCAAACATTTATTAATTAAACAACCAGCATGAGATGCATTTCGGGAATCAAAATTTTGGGCTTTTCATGAAGTGCATGGAATTGGAATGGGGAATAGGGATAGAGAGCTTACCGGCAATGACTCACTGCCTACTCACCCTTATACAATGGATTTTTTTATCACTTCTTGGCTCAGCCAATTCACAAGAAGCCAAACAGGTTATGGGTAAGCAAAATATAATCACAATGAAGCTTCAGCATGAGTAAAATCCATTTCAGTACTATAAGATCAAAGGGAAATGACTGGGATTAATACTCAGCATGCATTCAAGGTCTGGGACTCCTATTATCTACTTAGACTCATACATTCTCTCAAACAAGTGGATGGGATTCAACAAGAGGCTTAAACGGAGAGAATGAGAGCCAAGAATCGGTTACCTTGAGCCTTTTGGAGAAGAAGGCAGCACTAATGCCACCTCAGTCCTTCATGAGAGCTCCACTTGATCCCGCATGCTCCATAGCTCCAAAATGCTTATGCTCCGTCAAGAAAGGGTGAAGTCAAGCTTGGGGCAGGATGGTTTAGGACCTTCCCATGAAGAGTTCTTGCTGAAATTGAAGTCCTACTCCATAGCCATGGATGCCCACAAGTGCATGCCTTCAAATCTTGTTTGTAATCTTCTTCCCGTGCTTCTTGATGGTAGCTGAAATCTTGAGCTAGGTTGAAGAGGGACTCCCGGGGACCAAGAGGAAACCAAAATCTTCAAGATTTCTGAGCTTGATGTGAAGGTTCCATGGCTGCCATGGACTGCACCAGACCAAGGTTCTTGAAGTGCAAAGGGGAGTCCAAAGGCTAAAGAAGATGCTTCTAATGCTGCCCAAGAAGGCTACCAAGAGCCAGGAGTGAAGCCAGGAAGGAGAGGAGGGCTGGGAGGGTTGTCCTGCAGGCCAGGAAGTAGCCCATTGTTTGCGCCGCAAATTTTGGGCTGCTCCTGGAGGGCCCACAAGCAGGCTAGATCAGGCTTGCTGCTGCTCAATGTGATGCTCCAGCTGAGGGGAAAGCCTTGAGACAACCCATTCTTGCTGAGAAAGAGGGAGGGAGCAAGATTTCTGAGTTTCTTGGGCTAGAGCTTCCATGGCACCTTGGGGAAAAGAGGAGAGAGAAGGTCTTCTTAAAAAGTAACTGAGATTTTGGCCTTCTCTAACTGTGCTACCCTCCTTTTTGCCCAAAACCCTAAAAAACTTGCATGAAAATTAGTGACGACATGTCAAATTTGTCTGTCCGCCTCCAGATTTGTCCATGGTTCTTGGGAAAGCTCCAAGAAAGGTTGCCACAGTCTTCAAGAGGGCTGACAGCCTGCCTGAGTACTCCTGTGTACCTGTGAAAGAGATGTAATTGGAGAATGTGAGAGCCCTAAATCTATGGGGAAAGAGAAGGATCAAGGACAAAGCTCTGATACCACTTGTAATGAAGGAGACCTAACTATCCTAATTAAGGGGAAGGAGAGAGAGAAGGATTGCAGAAGAAGAGGGAGAGGAGAGAGAAAGGCAAGAAGAAGAGAGAGAAAGAGGAAGAGAGGAAGAAGAAGAGGAAGCCATGGAAGCTGGAGAAAGTGAAAAGAGAGTTTCTTGATAAATTCTGTGATGCCTCAAAATACCCTCTTACACCTTATATACCGTCAGTGTGACTGGTATGTTCCCATCCCATATTCCCGTGATCCCCTTTCATTACACTTTAAGTGGGAGGTTGTTTTGGGGGTAAAGGTACCTTCGTCTACTAGCTGCCCGTGTATTACTACACCAACAGTACCCACACCTACACACTGCATGCGGCGGGTGCCCTCACTATCACTTTATTCTTTATTCTTTCAGTGACATTTGAATAAAGGGAAGGCCGGTCACACATTGTGATTGTTGGAGTTCCCACATTTGGAGTCTCTCTCTTTCCTGCTCTTGCTCCATCCGCTATAGCTTTCACTTCCATGCTCTCTTGCTCGATCCTTCTCACCTTTCAGTATGGACAAATGGTTATCAGTGTTTCTTGCACTTCTAAGAAAGATAACTAACTTAGCATATCTCTTGAGGACAAGTCCATGCTAGTTGTTAAAAATGATATTCAATTGTCAGATTTTGTAGTTTATTGTTGCATAAGGTAAGGCATTGGAAGCCTCTACCAACTACTAATCAAAAGGCATTTGAAATCCTCAATAATCCACCCAATGTATCTAGAAAATAGAAGGAGCCAAAGGAGCCACTGGTGCCAAAGGTTGAGGATGTTACTCACTTGTGTCTTACAAGGGTTGCAAGTGATCGGGAGGTTGTCTTGGAGGAGAAGAGGAAAGAGATAATAGAGAACAAAGATGTGATCTGGCAAAGAAAGATTGAGTCTCTTGGCCCTATGAACTACAAGAGGATGGGCAAAGTGTACAACCAAATGGTCGTAAATGTTTCTATTAATCCTGAAAAAGAAGAGAACATCAGCATATCTCTTAAAGATAAGGCCCTATTCGAGAAAAAGGATTGTCAACTAACAGATTCAGTAGTTTTATGTTGTTTGAGGTAAGGTATTTTTTTTCTCTTTATTTATATTGAATTTTTTCTAGGGTCCTTACATTGCATTCATTCTTTACTTTGTATTTGTATATAGTTCTTATATTGCTTCTCTTAGCGTATATTTGTTGTTGATTCATTTCTCTCTATGGATTTTTTTTCAAAATCGAGTTCAAATATTTTGAATTTTTTAAAACACTTTGATAGTGTCACAAACCATCATATATTTTTTTCATATGTTGAAAGGATCCCTTCAATGTTCTATCTCTTGATGATTTGTCTTTAGGGTTTTTGCTCACTAGTGTTTTGGTTCCTAGAGAGCACTGCAGCCTAATCTAGATCGACATTCCCACAAAAGAGGTCATCTTTATGAATTCTCTTTCAAGAATTCACAGTCAATCAAAGATGTATTGGCAATGGACACTCTTTATTTTGTCTTTTATTGGTTAAAGTTTATAATATTTGCTAATAGGTTAATATTTACAATGCAACTAAACTTGTTACTACCCACTTGGACACCAACTTTGAAAACATTGCTGATCCTCAAAGGCCTTTCAAGTTTCTCCTTCAAGAGGTCCCATTGCAAAATGACATATATAGTTGTGGGTGGAGAGTGATTTTAAATGCTTTGAGGACAATACATTCAAAGTTATTGAATGTAGAGGGGGTGAACTTAAGTCTCCTATGTCTTGTCTTTTTTATTTTTAAAGTCTCTTTCTGATTCAAATAGCTTATATACTTTGTTGCAATGCAAAGACTACTGTGAGTCATTGTAACGTGTCCCATGTCCACTTATGGGACACGTCTTGGCAGCCTATCGGGAAGAGAGTCCAGAAAGCGCCGCCCGGCACTCCCAAGGAATGTCACGGGATTTGCAATCTAGGTCTTCCCGAGTCTGCCACGAAGCAGAAGCATTCCGGCCATTCCCACTTAGGACCAACCTAAATCAGGATTTCCCTAATGGTCAAGTTCCTATGAGGTAGCTAGCGTCGAGCTCCAAACGAACTACTTTGCGCAGAAATGTTAGGGTCGAAGCGGATTTATACTACACTTGGTTCAAGGAGAATGGGAAACGAGAGGGATGTGAAGCTCGACCTCTCTGCCCGTAAGGCATAGTCCCATTCCGTTCTCCTAAAACAACATAAATCGGGACTCTAGCTCTCTAGATTCTAGGTCATTGTTACCTCGCTGTCAATTTCTTTGAGAAAAGTTCCCGGCCAACTGGGACCACCCTTCCATAGGATGGACCCAGAGTCACGTCCACTACACTTTTTTCGAGTTGCTTTAGTTATCTAATTACCTACCACATTTAGTTTGACAAGTAAAAGCAGCTTTCTTAATTAATCAATTAATCACTGGTTCCTTCACATAACTTAGGCACTGACATAGAAAAACAATGTCAAGCAAGTTCCTTTTCAACATTTGATCTTTATTTATTAGTCTTTGGAATACATCATATAATCCAGCCTAAAGGCTATTTCAGCAATCCTTAGGGATCGCTATTCCAAGTTCCACACGTTGACTAGTATGCGGGCCTTGAGATCCCACCTCAAGTCACGTTAGCCCGAAGGCTATTCCAGCAATCCTCAGGGATCGCTATTCCAAGTTTCACCCGTTGACTAGTATGTGGGCCTCGAGATCCCCTCGAGTCATGTCGGCCTCTTGTGTAGGATCCGGAGACAAGGGATTTACGACCAGAGCCCCCCCTAGCACCCAAGTGTCCTCCTGCTTCAAGTAGCACCCACAAAGAGACCTCTCGCGGCAGGTTCAGTCCACGTACCCGGCGCGGCTAACAACCCCCTTGGATAGGGTCAGGCAGATAGTCGGGGGTAACTGATACTGCCTCTCCCTCTAGGCTTTCAACCTAAAGCATTAGCTATTTTCCAGTATTAGTTCCTTGAGCAAAGAAGAACAAGTAGTGCTCCTAAGTGTACAATCACGAGCATTCTGGTGGTCATTTGTACGGCCAACTGCTAAGGTGTGAATCCTTCTTTCCGAATACATCCAGCATTCGATCCGGGATCAATCCCGACTTGGCAAGTTCCCAAGGGTTCCATAAGCTAAGTTGCTTGTTTACCCTTTATCCTTGGATTAGGGTTTATACCCTGTTAACCCAATTTTTCAATACTTTAGGTTTCCATATATTATGGTCAATAAATCCTAGACAACCTCGTTGTCCTTACTTGATTGGTCAATTTCTCTCCAGGCAATTCATAATTTCCCTAACTTGGCAAATCAGCCCAAGGAAGGGTGATGTAGCAGGATGACTACTCATCCTCTAGAAAAATTAGGCTTGTACTTAGAACTCGCCAACCTTGTTCTAAGGAGTGGCAATACTATTTTGTGATTTAGACACAAAACCATGCGATGTTGCAACTTATTGTATAGGTGTCGCACCTGACTTGTGGGATTATTTCTCCCATCATGCGGTATTCCTTGGTCAAAAATACCTTTTGGTCAAGATGTAGGGTTTGGAAATCCTCTTGACCCAACCCAACCCTAACCCTACTAGGCCGATAACGCTTTGGCCCTAGGGTTCCTAATTTCCTTGCGGAAGTCTAGCATTTGGTCATCCGATCACTAGGGTGAGAACCCTCGATCATTCTTGCACGGCCGATCTGACAACCCTAACATTATCGAGAATGTGGGTAGGATCTTTGGGATTGGAAATATTAGATTGGCATCCCAAGTGCGATACTAGGCAGAATTTTAACGTAACTTAACCCTACCTAGCACTTTGAGGTGATCGCCATTTGCAATCTAGTCGTACCTTTATGATTTCCATGTAAACTACTCATCTATATGCGGACTACTTAGTTGATCCAACCAACGCGCGATTTAAGATGATCCTTACTTTTAAAGATGCAAATACTTCATTCCAAACTTGCAAGTACTTTTCCTAAAAGATATAAGTAGCTGCAAGATGTATGCGATGTATCATTCCATGCAAATATGCGATTTCAAGACCTTAGACCATTTCCTTCTATGTAGCTAGAGATCATTCTTTTCCATGTCCTATACTACGTTGATGCAACGAAATCAAAGCTTTAATATTTTTAATGAAGATGCATTCAAACTTTGATAAAAGAACTCCATGCATGAGTGAATGCCATGAGTCCATCCTTGATTTAATCCTTCCTTTTATTACTTAACCCGACCTAAAATGTAACCATCCTCGCATGCAATTTGCAAATTTCATAATTTCCTTTCCATGCATTGCGACTCTTTGGACATCATTCAATGGGCGTCTAAGATTATCTCATACACGAGTCACAACTAGGAAATTATTACCTAAGTGCATTATGTGTTATATGCACTATTCTTTTCATGAGGCAACAAGGATGCCTTTAGACAAATCCACCTTTTAACTTATGCAATATGCGTTCAGGAATGCAACTACCCTTGACCATGCAAGTACTCGTCATGCAACTTAACTTGGTAATTCGATGCGAGTATATGAATTTTCCAATGTGTTCAAACTTGCCTATGAGAATTAAAGACATGCTTAATGTATCCTTTCATGCGGGAATAATATCAGAACCTGGGCATTAAGAATGGGAGCGTTGTCCACTCGTGTACTCGGGGTGGAAGCTCCCGCGTGTGCGCCTTGTGACTTTTGCTTAGAAGTCATCGATGACATAGATCTCGACTCAGCAACTCTCCTTGCCCTTTATCCGATTTCCAAAACTCTCTTCTACCCACGACTTTACTCCTCTTCGCATGAATCGGGCCTTACAAACTCGGTTTTAAAAACCCGAGAGGTATGGGTGAATAAGGCTTATGGAAGCCTTATTGGAAGCTTCCAATTAGAAGATTCTAAGCTTCTGTTACAGCAGAATGATGTGGAGAGAGAAAAGGATGATTGGGAAAATGATGAGGATGGAGGTGAAAACGACGAGGATGATGAATATGATGATGATGGTGGTGACGAAGGTGGAGGCGATGGTGCAGGAGCCTGGCGGCAGCAAACCAATGGCGGCGGCAGCTCCACAGGCGGCGGCGATAGCTCACGAACCTCCTCTCTCTTTCCTCAAGCTTAGGAGGGGAGGATTCTTAAAAAATTTATCCATTATCCCTTTTTCCCCTTGAAGGGGTGTTCCCGCATAGGCCTACGGTGGCTCGCGATTTTCAAGCCATGGCTTCCTATACGTGACACGGAGCTAGAGTTTGCTTTTGCGCGAGGGTGGAGCACTTAGCCAAAGGTTTTTCCGTTGCGGGAGATTATTTTGAACCGCTTTTGCGCGAGATTTTGGGTTTTCAATATTTCGTAGCGGAAATATTATAGTCATACATGTGGTGGATACATGAGAGGTACTAGTTTTGGATAGGGCAATTACTCCAATGGACCCCAACTCCCCTCTCCCACCTAAAACTTCCAAGGAACAGGCAACAACGAAGGGCAAAGGCAAGAAAAAGACAACCACCAAAAAGAAGAATTCCTTAGGGTCGAAAAGGAAGGGATCCAAAAAGAAGGAGATTCCTAAGCTTTCTCCATTGAAATTGAATCCATCTCCTCTAAAGCCCCAGGAGAAAAGAGCGCCCAAGAAAATCAAGCTCTTTGAGCAACCAAAGAAAACATCTATTAAGAGGAAACTAGTGATGACGAATGAAAGTGATGAAGATGAAGCAACTATTCCAAAGAAGGAGAAAATTCTTAAGGGTGGAGAAGTTGAAGATCAGCCTGAGGGTGAAGAAGCTATAGACCAAGGAGAAGCCAAGAACAACCTGAGGGTGGAGAAGCTGAAGATCAAAGAGAAGCTAAAGAATAGCATGTTTTTCTATTGGTACATCAATAAGTTCCCCTTGTATATTTGTAGTACAATATTCTAACCCATGATGTAATGAGATTTCATTTTGGTCTTACCTATGTAAGATTATTTTTTGTTCATAGAATCATAGAGAATTGTAAAGTTTATGCCAAGTGTTTCCTGTGAAATTGTACTACAATTTTGTAACCCATGATATAATGAATCATTTTGTTCCACGAAGGATGATTTGTTATTTATAGAATCACTGCAAAGTTTATACCAAAAGTTCCTTTATAATACTTGTCAGTATGTATAATTTAATGTTTCTGGCAACAATATCTGTGAGCAAAAGAAAATTTTGAAAATATTTATGCGTGCATATTCATGGTTCAAAATTCACAACACTAAGAGGCAAACATCTCATACATGATAAAGAGCATTTAGCTCTTTTTCTAATTATAGCACCATTTACCTTGAACTTATATCCAAGAGTAACATTGTCTAGAAACTCCAAGGTGTCTCTTACATCCTTAAGACTCCACTTTGAAGTAATGTTTACCTCCTTTACTTTTTGTGTAGTAACTTGCACTATAAGTTTCAATGTCTTACAATCAATCTCTGAATCTAGAGTAACCTAGGCACCCACTCTAAGTTTGTATCTTCTATAATCAAAACCTATGGCAAAGGATTGTCGAGATATACTACAGGATAAACCCAAGGACTGAGGGCATGCATTGCACCTTATAAAGTCACCTTTGTGGTCACATTCCTTGGCTTTCCAAGACATACCTAAAATTTTGTCCAAATCTTCCTTTGGAAAGTTTTTGTTTAGCCATGAAGCCTTCATCCTTTATAAACATGTTGTTTTGAAGCAATCTACAAAAACATACAAGGGTAAAAACCATGATAAGCGTACTCTTCTCAAGATCCTTCTAGGAGTCATAGCCTTTTGAATATCTTGAGCAAATTTTAGTTTAAAACTCTCCATTGTTGCTTCATTAGGCATCTCCCAATCCAAAGATAAGAGAATTGGTAACTGCAAATCTTCAAGGTATCCATACACACCTACTCTTGAGGGAACCACATACTGCACATAATACACAAAAATTCTACTTTCATAAAAAAAAACTCATGGTTTGATTAGCATAAATAATGCCTGCAAATTCTTTATGAATGGCATGGAATGTTCAGTTGAGGCTCTCTATAGGTTTCCACTCAAAACTTGTCAATGGAAAGATATCTACAACCAATAATCCACTATTTAGCATTTGCTTCAAACAAAACAATATATTCACATACATTTTGCAACTCAAACTTATAGTGTGCTTGCTGAGAAAAAAATTCCCATGGAGCCAAGTACATATCTCTAGTCATGTAATCATGTTACACCAAAGCAAACCAGCCTTGAGGTATAGTTTTGAAAGCAATGATGTGTCCCTTCCAGTGATATTTGATATCCTCCTGTTTTATTATTTTCACCTTATGAGAGCCCCTACAAGATGGTAGCATTGTAACCCAATCATTTATAGTAAATGTTTTGGGCTCCCATTCTCCATTTGTGCTTTTGATATAGATGGTGCAAGAGTTTATGGAATGAGAATGAAGCCTTGTGGATGCCATGTAAAAGACAATGAGCATGCAGACAATGTGCAGAGAAAGAAACCTAAAGAGAGAGGTCAAGGATCTAAGGGCAAACCTCAAGGAGACAAATTAAAAATACTATGAGTACCAAGAAGAACTTTCAAAACTCTCCAGATTTTCAAAACGTTCTGAATTAACTTAACTCTGTTATGTCTTTGTCAAATTTTTTGTTAGCTCTTATTAGTTAATAGGGCCTTTGGGACTACCACCCATGGAATTCACTATACGTATACCCTCTATATGAGGTGCATTCAAGGCCTATTTATAAATATAAAACATAATCCTTTTCTAGCAAAATCTCTTTGGCCCTTTCCTTATTCCACTAATTAACAAAAGTGCCTTTTTTGAAGCATTTTTTTCCCTAATGATTATGAGTGATACAAATCAAGATGGCATGAAAATGCCCCCCACATGATTAACACAATGAGTTGATCCTTTCACTCTGGAAATGCAAGTGTTGGTGCTTGGAAACCATTGTAGACTTCAATACCAATGATAAAGTGCTTGGATACCATGACACAAAAGTTCTTGAATACACATGATAGAGACTTGGATACACATGAATATAATTTCTTCTTGCACATCAGCATAGACAAAAATTAAGCTGAGTAGAAACAATTAAAATGATATTTTATAGTTGAAGCTTTGCAATATTGATGGGAGAATATTTTACCTTTGGTAAGCATGTAACTTAAGCTTTAGAAACTCTTAAGCATCATAGATTATAGAACTTAAGATTTTCTAAAATAGAATGTAAAATGGTCTCTTATCTTCAAACTCATGAAAGAGTGAGATAAAGAAACATGGAGACAAATACGAAGATGAAGATGGAGAGAGCCAAAGGATCTATGGACACAAACCTCATCTTGATTTTGTGTTGTTTTGATGTAGATCAATACACCCAAAAAATGACAAGAATTGGCACTTAGAGAGAATATAGCACACATGAACACACCTTAGAAACGCATTGGTGCTTGGATACACACTACTATTTTCTAGGTAATATGGAGACCACCTTAAACACCCTCCTAATTATGCATTGTTGTTTGAACTTTTGGCCTCTCACTTTGTGTATTTTCTTGGAATGCCAACATGGCCTGGCCCACACACTTCTCATGATGAAGTGGATACTGTAATCAATCTCCTTCACATAACACATGCATGATCATCCTCATATGCACATTAGTAGACAACACATATTCCTTTATAAGTAAGCCAACCAAAATATGAGTAGCTCTTCAAACATAGTGATCAACATGGCATTTTGAACTCCAAGCATTGGAGCTTGTGTGGACCTACACTTGTTATATTTTGAAATTTGAAAGTTTTATGAGTTCAAGATGGAGCTGGTTAGGACAACCTGGATTTGTGTTGTTTTGAATTGCTCGCTAATCCACAAGAACTTTGGGTTCAAATCTGTTGAGTTGAAAAGCAAAGATTAGAAAAATATTGTGGTAACTGGTGACCCTTATGGCCTTATGTCTCCTCCAAACTAACTTCCTGCATGTGTGGATGTACATTGGTGCTCACGATTCAAAATGGTTGACAAAGAGTGAAGAGTTTATTCCTCATTGCTAGTTATGAGTCTATGAAAAACATGAAACGGGTTGGCTTCTTTTAATACATCACTACTTAAATATGTTTCAAGCATTGTTTTATTCTATATATTCTTATTCTATCATGCCTTATGTGTCACATTCTGAGTTTGAAAATGGTGCATACAATAGGCATTTAGAGTGATGCCTCTCTTATCTCTATGTTCTGAGCTAGAGGAGCTAATTGTGATAGAGAACAAGCTTCATGAATATTTTGAACTCAGACCCAGTCACTTATCTTTACAATCCTATTGTGCAAGTGTGCCTAGAATCCATCAAGAAAATTGTGATTTGTATTTTGATTCACCTCTACATGCAAAGTAACTATATTGTCTCTACTCCTACTAACAACACATTGAGCATAGACTTGGATAACATTGTGGATAGGTCACCCATACCACCTAATTGTGCCTCCCAATTTCCATTCGTGGGATCTTCTACACCATCCCATTGTGGAGGGAGACTTGATTAGCATCCTCACTCTCCTCAAAAGGTTATCTTTGAATGAATTGTTGCTTGTTGTAGTGATGAATGTCTCCATTATTATTCAAGCCAATGAATTGCATTTGGAACATGTTGAAGAAATAGTATTTGAGCTAGTTGCATCCCTAGAGGGCAAGCCAAATGTCATGGAATAAAGATATGATGGTAACATTTGTTGGAGCACAAAACTTGCACTAAACATTACTTTCAAGGTTTTCTTTGTTGTAGCTCTTACAACAAAGATATTATGGTAATATTTGGTGGAGCACACAATTTGCATCAAAGATTACTTTCAAGGTTTACTCTATTGTAGCTTTGATGCAAGGAATTTGAGACAATAAAGGTTAATAATGAAATAGTTCATATGGTTTTATGTTTTCCTTCTATTCTTCTTTTTAGATCCATGTTATTTATGAAGATATATTGGTGTTGTGGTTGTATTCAAGGATATTGATGGAGTAAAGTAAAAAGAAATGATGACCAGCTATCAAATTTGTGAATTCTATTCTTTCCAAGGTTATGTAAGTGCTCTCTAGGATGATGACTAGCTATCAAATTTGTGAATTCTATTCTTTCCAAGGTTATGTAAGTGCTCTCTAGGATGATTTGTGGATATATGTTGTGTGCTGAAACAACTTAACTTTTAGTTGCTTTTGTTGGTTTTTTTGGAGCTGAATGGATGGTTTGATGCATGAATGGATAGGTTTTCTTGGTTTTGAGAGTGTGATAGGTTAGGTTGAGTATGTTTTGAAAGCTCATTGAAGTCTTAGTTTGGTTTGACGAGTTATGATTGGTTCGGTTGAGTGACTCTTTGGTTCTAATGTGCTCTATTAGTGTCTATACATCTCTATTTTGGTTTTGTTAAGAGATTGTGGTTGTGAATAAGTGGTTTGAGGTATGATTGAAGATACATGGGATGGATTTTGATAGGTTTTAATGGTTTGGTTTGAATTACAAGGTTTTGTTACTTTCTATTTGGTTTCTAATAGCTTCAGCTGAGCTTTTGTGTGTCTTTTGTAGGTCTATATGTACTTCTATTTGTATTCTATTTGATGGGTTTTTAGCTTGAAAAGTATTCCTACCTTGGAAGGAGGAGAATACAAGCTCAAGCTAGTTAGGTCGGATGAAGAAGTAGTGGTTGAAGAACAAACCTGAAGAATAGGAGTGAGAATGTCACTGATGCGCTATGAAGGGTCACTATAATGGCCCTAATGCCCTTTTGGATTAGCCATACCTCTTGCAAGGGTGTCTTATATTGGCAATCACACCTAGCTTAGCCTTTTTGTATGGAGCAGTCTGGGGGGCTAAGGATGCATAATCCCATATGCATAGTGGTGGAAAGTGTAGCTGAGTCTATCCCTATAAAGAATTGTACTTGCTCTCTTTTCTAATGCAATGTCATAGTGCTTTTGTCCTTCTAGTAAAGGTTTTGTGTCATTGTCAACACACAATATCGTGTTTATGAGTCCAAGTCTCAATCTTGGAACCTAATTCACTTTTGTAACAGTTGTCTACTCATTTTCTATGTCAACATGAATCTATCCTTCATCTTCTATCCACCATAGCTTTTGCCATGCTCTAGATCTGATATTGTAACATGGTATCAGAGATCAGATCTCTTTTCGTTCTATGATATAAATATAAATTTCTACCCTCAAGATGGGCCATTTTGCAAACATGTGAGCACTGTGTGTTCCGTGTTCTGTTTGTGTTGTGTTGAGTTATATCGTGATGTGTTGAATTGGTGTTATGGCTATGTTGCATGAAGGGTCTAGTGCTCGTCTAGAGCTTGGATGGGGTCAAGTGGATTATGAGACTATGAGAGAAGAAGGACATGAATTCTTTGTGGAAACTTTGATATGAATACTATGTGATTGATTCCATTTATAAAATGTTGTATATGAGTTTTTCTTCTTTGTGGTTTGTTGTTATGAAGAATATGATATGTTTAATTAAGTTCACCTACCATGAGAGATACAATCGATAATGCTACATGAAGATCTTTTTCCTTGGTGTTTGTTTTCCTTGTATGGTTTCATAGAAGTTGAAAAACATACTTATTGGTGAGACAAGATAGACTTTCGTGCAGTTCTTTCCCTATGTTCTTGGTGTTCTCCTAGGAGCTCCAAAAGGAAGATTCAAAAAATGTGAGAGAATGCCAAGAAGATGCAAAAGAAGTGAATGTGTGCATGAACATAGAAATGGCTACACAAAATAGCCCTTCCCTTGCCCAAGCATTTGGATTGTTAAAGAGGCTAAGAAAAAAAGAAAGAAAGAAATGTGAAGACCCAGATGTAGCTACCAACTCTACTGAAGTTGATCAACATATGAGGTACCACCACTACCATAGCCAAAAGAAATTTGGCTTTATGATTGGTGTATTGTAAATGTAGTCTAGCTTTATTGAATTGGCTAGTCATCACTTTGCAAGCATTTGATATCTTTATATTTCTCTTTTTGAACTTTACTTTGCAAGAAAAGTCTAATCATTTTTCAATTCTTTGTGCAAAATATTATAAGTACCACTATTTTGATTGGGTTTTCTTTATGTATTGTCAAATATGCATGTAGAAGACACTAGTAATGGTGCTTTGAAAATAAAAACACTTCACATAGTTGACTTAATAATTGTGGTAGTTTCATATTTGAAGAACAATGATGATGAGCTTCAGGATATCGGATCTTCAGAAGTTCACATACATGTTGAAGAGAGGCAACCTTCCTGTGGCATCCAATCCATGAACCACTCTTGAGGACATGGAAAGGATGATGTAGGAAATGTTGAAGAAGAATTGTGTATTGTTAATTATACCAGGCACAATAATGTTGAGTAGGAAAATGCATATGTAGAAAATACAATAGGAGTGCAAGTGAGTTCCAACCTAACAAAAAGGTATTGCTCATGGAAAGATGAAACTCATAAGGAAACTTTGCTTTGATTTTGAATCTCAATGCTGTGCTTCTTTTTTCCTCATGTGGAGGGCCTTGCCCTGCATTGCCCTACATTTTTCTAGTACATGAAAGTAGTGCATAGTGGGTACAAAAAGAAAATTTATGTTTCTATGACTTAGATGTAGGTGGATTCTTGGAATGGTGCCTCAAACATTTTGGTGTCTTTATTTGGATATCTTCTATGCATCCAAAGGATACAAATATTCTAGCATGGTGCTTTCCAAACCTTTATAATCAGATTAAAGCTGTGTTGGAACCTAGAGAACTATAGTAGATAGGAGCTCTTTGCTATTGGCAAAGATAATCATGTCTTATATAAGAAGCTACAAGATTTTAAAGATATGCACTAGCATGAATGCCCACTTACCATTGGTGGCCTAGCAATTGAAGCCACAAGTGCTTGATAGCAAGATGGTCAAAATTATTGCTACACTCATAGCTTAAGACACCTAGATGTCCTCAAACTCTTAATAAAGAGAAAAGCTTCCCTTCCTTTCACATTGACTTGGAACCTTAATAGCTTTTCTAACTTCTATCAATGGATCATGATCGATAAATATTCAAAAAAGAATTACCTTACAAGAAGTCAACAAAAGTCTACCTCATAGGGGAAGCTCTGCCTCAACCCCACAAAGAGATCAACTTATAAAAAATTTAGAGCAAATTGTGTCAACTTGCTACTATCCATGTGGCTAGTCATTCCACTTAGGAATGATTGTTAGCAATCTCCTTGAAGTGAGTAGAATGAGGCTCTAGCTATTGTTGAAGTCCTTGATGCATATAGAAAGAGATACTGAAGGTAGTCCACCATGGGAGCTCCAAGATTAGCCTCTACTTCATGTAGACAACCTAAAGTACCTAGGATATGTCATCGTACCTATTGTGTTGGATTTTCAAATATGAAAATATAAGAAAAGGATAGGGAAAATAGGAAAATCAAATGGACTAAGAGCCTAAGCTCTGACACCACTTGTTGTAATGAAGAGGTTAGGGATGAGAGAGAAGTAATTAATACTTCCATGCAATTAAAAGTTGGTTGGTTAGTTCAAAAGCTAGTTAGTCAAGTAGTAAGTTAATAAGGTTACTAACTAAAGTAAAAAATTAACTAACATTAATAACTAACCCAAAAAAAACCGAGGATCATAACCCGACATAGTCCAAGACTGACAAAGACTGTAACCACTCATCATAGAAGTTACCATGTGAACGAGAGTTATGAGCCATATTAGTCACTAGTGCTAATGTGTATAGTATGGATGGTCCAAAAATATAAGATTTTTGGACAAAACTAGCCTATTTTAGATATTTTAGATATTATTTATTGTAGATATCCTAAAAAGATATGGAAATTTCTAGAGTAGGATGTCATGTAAGAAAAGCAAGTGGCTCTTTCAGCCAGTTTTGAATATTTAATGAAAAAAGAATGATTAGCAAAATCGCACACGTCTCGATCACAATTTACAGGCAGCAACCAACACTTCAAACGGGGAGAAGAAGGAGTGATCTGAAAGATTTCTAAGCAAGTGTCTTGGAGTTTTACCTCTCCTCTTTGGAGCCAACGAAACCATCAGATTTGTGATTTGAGCATCAGATCACATCTTAGAAGTTTTAGATCACTGATTTTACCAAGATCCCCTCCACAAAGAGCTCTTCTTCTCAACCACAACCCTTCTCTCATTCAACTATAAATATGAGGCATGGGGAGTAGTGTAGAAGCACCAAGAGACCTTGAGAGACTGCGAGAGACAGGTAGAAGGATACCTCTTCAAGAGGCTACGAGAAGGAGCTTGAGAGAGAGAGAGAGAGAGAGAGAGAGAGAGAGAGAGAGAGAGAGAGAGAGAGAGAGAGAGAGAGAGAGGAGTTACCCCGAGAGGCTGCAAGGGAGAGAGTTAGCTCAATTCCCCCCTATCTCGGTCTTCAACTAAACCATCTTCTCTTACACTCTCCTATCTCAAATTCCTTCCTCCTTCTTTATCTCTCGAATCTACTTGCGGACGATGATGTCTCCAATGCGACGAGGTGGAAAGACCATGAGAACCATTGCAACCAGTTAAGAAATGGATATTTCCAGAGATACGGAAGTGCTTGAGGTTGCCGGAGTTGTCATTACTAATGGAACATCGGGTGTGGCCAACGCAAGTGTGAGCAAAGATAAAATTTCCAATGTCGTCATGCCAAACCAGGTTATTCATTACTAGGTTATTATTTCGCCACATAAAATATTTACATAAAATATTGGCTTCTATATTTTACACTTACACAAATTGACAATTTCATCTAGAAAGCATACTAATACACGCATAAACAATTAATCATTATGATTTGTAGTTAGATTAATTGAGATTCTAAATCGTGTAATCATTATGTAAACAGTTGTAAGAGATTCTTGCACATGACTTTATACGCACTCGAGATTAGTAAAATAACTTGATATAATTATTATCAAACACGACAAGGTTAAGTGTTGACTAATGCTTAAAAAGAGAAACTCTATTTAAAAGGATATGTAAGTCATCTCATTAAGTTATTGACACAATATATTTCTTTAAGGAATTTCGCTTATGTTGGGTAAGATAGCCCAAACGGAAAATTTATGCCTTGCTTAACATGTTGTAAGAGATGTACTCAACACTTCATTATGGGGAGGAGAATCCTCATTAGAATGTAAGGTTACCTTAGGATAAGGTCTACCTTGGCTATGGAAGCTATGAATTGCACAATGGTGTGATTGTCATTGCATCATTTGATATACATTTGAAAGGACTATTTGTGTTTGCTAGAATCTAGATCTCTGATTGAAAATATTAACAAACAGGATAAAATGAAGGATCGCGCTAGACTGCCCCCAAGCTAGCTGCGAGACCCTACTCCAAGGGGGTCATGGTTACACTTCCTGAGGCTTAGATTAGCTCTATTAGCGAAAGGTCTGTCTATCGGGATAGTCTTGGGTAGTAGGAAATGTGGGTGCTAGGGGGGGCTCTGGCCGTAATTTTGCGTCATTCTTAGAATCTGACGAGCCCCTTTGTGACCCAGGATGGGATCCTAGAACCTTAAATAATAGTTACAAGGGTGGAATCTTGGTGGGCAGAATACCCTCATGGAATTCTGTGTATCTTCAGCAGGGTTAAAAATATAGAAATTGTAAGAAGGTTTCAATATAATAAAGAAGTTTGTTTTGTTCAAGGATTGTTTGAATTGTATGCGTGTCCGTGAGATAAATTACATGAAGGAACATGTGATTTAATGGACTAATTAAGGAAGCTAGTTGTATATGTTCCAATAAATATGTTGTAGGTAATTTTAAAAAACTAAATATGATTCCATCATCAAAGGAAATCGGGTGGGCGTAACCCTCAATGGGTCCGTCCAATGGTAGGGTGGTTGTGGTTAGTTGGGAGCTTTTCTAAATTGGTAATAGAAATAGGAAGACGATACTGACCAACTAGTCATTAGGTAGAATTGACTTGCATTGTTTAGGGGGTTGGAATGGGATTTTGCCTTATGGGAAGGAGGTTTGACGTATCACACTCCCCTCTGTCTCCCATTCTCTTTGAACCAAGTGCAATAGCAAGTCTGCTTCAAATCGAGCAATCCTATAGAAGTGGGAACTCGAAATTACTAACGCTAGCTGGCTGTTAGGAGACCTATCTTATTTTAGGAACTTGAAAATTCAGGTCGATCCTAGTGGGTTCTCGGCTAAAACACTTTTGTTGCAATGTAGACTCAGTGGGGTCTAAGTGACAAACCCCATAATGTTCCAAGGGATTGTCGAGGTGGCGTCATTTGAAAAACCTAGTGATGGACTACATAAAGGTGCACCTTGGAATGAGCCTAGTGGACACCTCATAGTCGGTATCAGAGCACACATTAGTATAGAATACGATGTAATCTTAAGAAATAATTTGAGTATCAAACTCTAATATTAACACTATATAAATTTCATAAATTTTAACTTGGGAGTTCTTGAAATTTCTTAGAATTTTGCACCCACAATAATTCCCAACGAAGCTCAAGAGAAAATGAATCTTTTGAAGTAAATCAAACTTGCAAAATTTAAAGGGAAAGGCGAGAATATGGAAGCTGATGCAGAAATTTGGATTGAATCCATGGAAGATTATTTTACTACTACTGAAACTATCCCAGCTAACCAAGCCATGATAGCTAAGCTAAAATTAATTAGTGAAGTGACTCTAGTGAAAGCAATCGTGCCGAGGTTAAGGTGTCCCTAAAAATACCATTAATTGGGATTTGCTAAAAGAAGTTGTAAGAGAAAGATATTTACCTCTAGCTTATCACACCCAGAAGATGAACGAGTTCTTTAATTTGAAGCAAATGGCACTGACCTTGGAGGTGTATTACCCCAAGTTTGTTTCACTTCTTAAATATGCACCCCCCCCCCCCCCATGGATATTGTTCAACAAGTGTCCATGAACGTCTGCAATGGGCTAAATTATTCTCTGAACGCTCATTTGAAATCAATGCACCCAATAGACCTCCAAGATGCTTTGATTTGAGCTGCTCCTATTGTGCAGGAAGTACAATTAAAGCCTAACAATAATAAGTTCTAGAGCTACAATAACTAGAACAAAGGAGGATTCAAAGGTCAAGTGAAATGAACCCAATGAAAATTTTACCAAGGTTAGAAGAAAAAGGAAAAATCCAATGCAGTTGGAAATTTTGTTCCTACCACTAGGGAAACAGGGATGGTCTTAGGTGCTTTCACTATAATGAGCCAATACATTTTGGGAGAGATTGTCCGAAGCTTGGTGGAAACCATCACCAATGCCAATTTCGAGGTCAAGGCAGAGCTACCTAAGGCCGTAGTCAAGTAGCTATGGTAAGAGGAAGAACGTCAAATATTACCCTAAAAGAGACTAATAGGGAGGAAGACCCTACTATGGAAGAATATATTGAAAGAGCAATTGTTCATGCTGCATTCCACATGAAGGGTCCAAACCATCAATATTCGATAATATAGACACGAGCTAGTCTCATCGAGGTAAACCATTTAAAGTTTTGATTGACTGTGGAAGTACACACTCATTTATTTCACCCAAGTGTGCTAAAAAGTTAGGAATAGATATAGTAAATGCATCAAAACTGCTTGTGGAATTAGCAAATGGAAAGAAAGTACTTTCTACATAGCAAACTACCAAGGTAGAGTTTAACCTAGGAGAAAACCTTTCAAGTATGAGGTTCGGAGTAATGAACCTAGGAGCTTATGAATGTTTACTAGGAATAGATTGGTTGATTCCCAATGATGCTCATATCAATTATGGAAAAGATCAAGTCACATTTCAGGATTTGAACTGTGAAATAACAACTACACAAGGTGAAACAGGAAAACCTAAAGTTCAATTAGCAAAAGCTTCTTAAATTATGAAAGGCTTGAAGAAGGGATTACCTATTTTCATGATCAAGCTTAACAAGGTAAATCAAGATGGTCAGACAAAAGAAGAACCATCCTAGTTAAAAGAGTACGTTGACATATTTCCGAAAGAGCTAACTGAGTTACCTCCGGAAAGAGAAGTCGTCAAAATTGTTCCATGAGCCACTCCAGTGGCAAAAAGACTTTATAAAATGTCTATTCATGAAGCCATTGAACTAAAAGAGCAACTCAAACAACTGCTAGAACAAGGGTATATTTGGCCAAGTAGTTCACCATGGGGAGCCCCAATATTATTCCAAAAGAAGAAAGATGGAACTCTATGTCTTTGTATTAACTATCGAGGGCTAAACCAGGTAATGGTAAAGAATAAGTACCCTATCCCCAGGATAGATGAGCTTCTTGATTGTCTACAAGGAGCAAGGATCTTTTCTAAGATTGACAAGATATTATTATATCAGAGTTAAGGATGAAGATATTCCTAAAACCACCTTCAACACAAGATACAATCATTTCGAATTCATTGTGATGTCATTTGGGTTGATAAATGCTCCAACTACCTTGAACAAGTTAATGCAGGACATTTTCACACCTCATCTCGATGATTTTGTTCTTGTATTCTTTGATGATGTCCTAACTTATTCTAAGGAGTAAGAAGATCATGAACCACATCTTTGCATTGTCCTAGAGATAATGAGAACACACAAGTTGTATGCCAAGAAGAAGAAGTGTGCCTTCTTCATCAAAAGGAAGATTGAATACTAGGGATTCATAGTGTCTGCTAAAGGTATATCAGTAGATCCTACCAAGGTCAAAGATGTTCAAGATTGGCCACTCCCAACCACTATCAAGGAAGTGAGAAGTTTTCTAGGTCTAACAGGATGGTATAGGATATTCATCAGAAACTATGTCCAAATTGTAGCACCTCTTACAAACCTACTCAAAAAGCAAGTTGCCATTAACTAGACGCCAATTGAACAGTCTAGCTTTGAGCAACTAAAGAATAGTTTGGTAACTGCTCCTATCTTTAGGCTATCTTAAGGCCACCTAACTTAAGCAAGGAATTTGAAGTTGTCAAATACGCTAGCTCTCTTGCATTGGGATGCATGCTAATGCATAAAGGTAATCCTGTAGCTTACTCTTCAAGAAAATTGAAAGCCCATGAAAAGAGATATGCTACTCACGACTTGGAGTTGTTAGCTATGATTCACGCTTTCAAATTATGGAGAAATTACTTGCTTGGAAATAAGTTTTCCTTAGTCACAGACCATAAAAGTCTTAAGTGGATTTTTACTCAACCTGATCTTAATATAAGGCAACGATAGTGGATCAAAATTCTGATGGAGTATGACTTTGAAATTAAGTTCAGACCTAGTAAAGAAAATGTAGTAGCAGATGCCCTTACTTATGAGGCCTTCCTTAATGCTCTTATCGTTGAACCATCTAGGGCAGAAACTCTAGCTATAATGGTATCAATGCCAACTAATCTTATCATCAAATTGACTAGGGAATAACCATCTAGGGCAGAAACTCTAGCTACAATGGTATCAATGCCAACTAATCTTATCATCAAATTGACTAAGGATGAAGCAAATAAGGACCCAGACTATCAACAATTATTTTGGGAAGTTCAAAATAAGGAACAAGATCCCAAACTCAAGACTAAGTATGAAGAATTCTCTACAAATGAATACGAAGGACTTGTTTATTTCAGAATGAGACTATGCCTTCCTTCAAGTCAAACTCTCAAGAGAAGGATACTCTGGGAAGCACATGATTCTCCTTTTTCAAGACACCCGGATTATGCAAAAACTCTTAATGTTGTCAGGAAAAGTTACTATTGGCAAAGACTACTTAAGTATGTCACTAAATGTCTAAATTGCCAAAGTGTAAAATTTGAACATGTCAAGTTACCAAGAAAACTCCAACCACTTGACATTCCCCAGATGAAATGGGGGTTTATTAGCATGGACTTTGTAGTTGGGTTACTTTCTATACAAGTAGGATATAACTCAATAATGGTAATAGTAGACATGCTAACAAATGTCTCTTATCTTATTCTAACAGATACCAATTACAAAGCTTCAGATTTTGCAAGAATTTTTGTAAAATAGATTTTTAGGTTACATGGGTTACCCTAAAAGGATCATCAGTGATTGTGATTCTCTTTTCACATCACATTTCTGAAAGAGTTTATTTGAATCCATTGGAACCCAACTTTGTTTTTGTACTGCTTATCATCCACAAAGTGATGGGCAGACAGAACAAGTTAATCAAGTAATTGAGAATATTCTTTGTGCATATTGCAGCAAGGAACCTTAAAGGTGGATTCAGTATCTGTGTATAATGTCCCCTATCATTGAAGTATTCAGATAACTCCATTTCAAGCACTATATGGTCAAGATTCACTTTAGTAATACATGGGCGACTAGGCGGAGGCACCTTTATCCCCAACAGATTCAAGTTCATGCATATTATGCTATTTAGTTAACATAGAATACAACTACCATATCTATGATTTCTAGGAGGAAAGGGATGTCAGGTGAGATATGAGACAAAAGAAACATGACCCTCCCTCGCATCAATGATCCCTAAGGGGTGCACAACCTAGCTTGAGGATGAAATTTTTACACCCCTCAAGTCTCGAAACCCATATAGGTGCCCATCCTCTCATTTTATCCCTCACCATATGCCACTTAATTTTTCTGATCCTACTCTAAGGGTAAAAGCTTTGAGAAAAATATTAGAAGAAATGGATGATCAAATCAAGATTATCAGACAAGATATTCAAGCTTCCAAAAAGGACTAACAAAAGGCGTATGTTGATTTAAAAAGGCAAGAACGAATCTTCAAAGACATGATCTTCATCCGTGTCCATCCAAAGAAGAATTCTTTATCTTTAAGAGATTTTAAAAAGCTAAGTCCAAGATATTGTGAACCCTATAAGGTTCTCAAGTGCTTAGGACCAAGCGCTTACAAGATACAACTCCCTAAGAAAATAAAAATCCACAATGTATTTCATGTTAACTTATTGAAAAAATACGTAGCTAACCCTAACCATATCCTTGATGATTAACAAGTTGTAATATCTAACCAAGGAGTCCTTGAGCTACAACGTGATAGAGTAATTGATATAAGGGAGAGAAAATTGAGGAGTAGAACCCTTAGATAATACCTTATCCAATGGAAGGATTATCCTGAAGAAGATGCTACATGGATAGATGAGAATGCTCTTTATCAACAGTACCCATAGTTTATCTCAACATGAGGACATCTCAATTTCTCTAAGGGGAGGAGGATGTAATACTTCCACACAATTAAAAGTTAGTTCGTTAGTTCAAAGGTTAGTTAGTTAGTCAAATATTAAGTTACTAAGGTTACTAAGTAAAGACTAACTAAAGTAAAAAATTAACTAATATTGATAACTAACCAAAAAAAATAAGGATTGTAACCCAATATTTTTCCAATTTGACAAAAACTGTAGCCACCCATCACAGAAGTTACCTCATGAACGTTGATTGTAAATATCCTAAAAAGATATGGAAATTTTTAAAATAGGATGTCATGTAAGAAAAGCAAGTGGCTTTTTCAGTCACATTTGAAGATTTAATGAAACAAAAGAATGATTGGAGAAATCGCGTGTGTTTGTGATCGCAGTTTACAAATAGTAAACAGTACTTTGAACAGGGAGAATAAGGAGTGATCTAGATGATTTCTAATCAAGTGCCTTGGAGTTTTAACCCCCCCCCCCTTCGGAGCCAACGGAACCATCAGATTTGTGATTTGAGCATCAGATTGCATCTTAGAAGTTTCAAATTACTGATTTTGCCAAGATCCCCTCCACAAAGAGCTCTTCTTCTCAGCCACAACCCTTCTTCTCTCATTCAGCTATAAATATGAGGCATGGGGAGTAGTTTAGAAGCACTAGGAGACCCCAAGAGGCTGTGAGAGAGAGGTAGAAGGATACCCCTCCAAGAGGCTGCAAGAAGAAGCTTGAGAGAGAGAGAGAGAGGGGGGAGTTACATAGAGAGGCTGCGAGGGAGAGAGTTAGCTCAATTCCCCCTATCTCGGCCTTCGACTAAGACATCTTCTCTTATGCTCTCCTATCTTGAAATCCTTCCTCCTTCTTTATCTCTTGAATCTACTTGTGGATGATGCAACGAGGTGGAAAGACCATGAGAACCACCGCAATCAGTCAAGGAACAAGTATTGCTAGAGATATGGGAGTGCTCGAGGTTGCCGGAGTTGCCACTACCAACAACGAAACATCTAGTGTGGCCAACGCAAGCACGAGCAAAGACGAAATTTCCAATGCCGTCGTGCTAAACCACGTTATTCATTACTAGGTCATTATTTTGCCACATAAAATAATTACATAAAATATTAGCTTCTATTTTTTACACTTATACGAATTGACAGTTCCATCTAGAAAGCAGTGTACACGCATAAACAATTAATCGCTATGATTTGTAGTTAGATTAATTGAGATTCTAAATTGTGGAATCATGATGGAAATAGTTGCAAGAGGTTATTGAACATATGACTTTATGCGCACTTGAGATTAGTAAAATAACTTGATATAATTATTGTCAAGCGCGACAAGATTAAGTATTGACTAACGCTTAAAAATTGAAATACTATTTAAAAGGATCTATAAGTCATCTTGTTAAGTTATTGGCACAATATATTTCTTTAAGAAATTTTCCTTATGTTGGGTAAGATAGCCCAAACAGAAAATTTATGCATTGATTAACATGTTGTAAGAGATGTACTCAACACTTCTTTATGGAGAGAAGAATCCTCATTAGAATGTAAGGTTACCTTAGGATAAGGTCTACCTTGGCTATGGAAGCTATGAATTGCACGATGGCATGATTGTCATTGCATCATTTGATATACGTTTGAAAGGACTGTTTGTGTTTGCTAGAATCTAGATCTCTGATTAAAAATATTAACAAACAGGATAAAAAGAAGGATCACGCTAGGCTGTCCCCAAGCTAGTTGCGAGACCCTACTCCAAGGGGGTCATGGTTATCGCTTTGTGAGGCTTAGACTGGCTCCATTAGCGAAAGGTCTGTCCATAGGTATAGTCTCGGGTAGTAGGAGGCTCTGGCCATAAATTCTGCATAATTACCCCTTCCTGACCTAGGATGGGATCCTGAAACCCTAAATACTAGTTACAAGGGTGGAATCTTGGTGGAAAAAATACCCTCATGGAATTCTGTGTATCTTCCGTAGGGTTGGAAAGATAGAAATTGTAATAAGCTTCCAATATAATAAAGAAGTTTGTTTTATTCAAGGATTGTTTGAATTGTATGTGTATCCATGAGATAAATTATATGAAGAAACATGCGATTTAATGGAATAATAAGTAAGCTAGTTGTATATGCTCCAATAAATGTGTTGTAGGTAATTAAAAAAACTAAAGATGATTCTGTCATCAAAGGAAATTAGGTGGGTGTAACCCCCAACGAATTCGTCCAATGGTAGGGTGGTTCTGTTAGCTGGGAGCAATAGAAATAGGAAGATGATAAATTGACCAATAGCTTTTCTAAATCAGCAATAGAAATAGGAAGATGATAAATTGACCAACAAGTCGTTAGGTAGAACCGACTTGCATTGTTTTAGGAGGCTGGAATGGGATTTTGTCTTATGGGTGAGAGAGTTGACGTACCGCACTCCACTCCATCTTTCATTTTCTTTGAACCAAGTGCAATGGCAAGTTCACTTTAGATCGAGTAGTCTTGTAGTCTGATTTTAAAAATGGAAAAATTTAGGTCGATCTTACTGGGTTCAACTGGAACACTTTCGTTGCGATGTAGACTTAGTGGAGTCTAAGTGACAAACCCTATGATGTTCCAAGGGAGTGCCGGGCAGCGTCATTTGAAAATCTACCGATGGACTACATAAAGGTGTGCCTTGGAATGAGCATGGCAGACACCTCACAAGAAGAGTGTAGAAGAGAGAGAAAAGAGAAGAGAGAATAAGTGATGAAGAGAGATAATGACTAGAAAGATAGGAGATAATTGAGAGATGAAAGATGAGAGAGAAGGTAAGATGGAGAGACTATAATCTATTTTAATGAATTGATGAAAATTTATAAGTCTCAAAATCTTATATACCTATACCATTGTCACATAATATTATTTAATAAACCACACTAAGATAATATCTCTTCCTAGTTTCCTACAATGGATGGATGGGTGGGTTTGACCTTGGAGTAGGTGAACTTGAGTAGCAGCAACAAGGGAATTTCTTTCAAACTGCAAACATGAACCACACATGACCCTCAATCTCTCACTGTCTCTTATCACACACACACACTCTCTCTCTCTCTCTCTCTCTCTCTCTCTCTCTCTCTCTCTCTCTCTCTCTCTCTCTCTCTCTCTCTCTCTCTCTCTCTCTCTCTCTCTCTCTCTCTCTCTCTCTCTCTCTCTCTCTCTCTCTCTCTCTACACACACGCACACACACATCCATTTGTTCTCGCTACCTCTCTCTCTATCTCCTTCTCTCACGATCTCTCTCTCTCTCTCTCTCTCTCTCTCTCTCTCTCTCTCTCTCTCTCTCTCTCTCTCTCTCTCTCTCTCTCTCTCACACACACACACACATACACACATCCATTTGTTCTCACTACCTCTCTCTCTATCTCCTTCTCTCACGATCTATCCCCCCCTCTCTCTCTCTCTCTCTCTCTCTCTCTCTCTCTCTCTCTCTCTCTCTCTCTCTCTCTCTCTCTCTCTCTCTCTCTCTCTCTCTCTCTCTCTCTCTCTCTCTCTACTAGCATAAATGCTAAAAAACAATAGCTTAATAGCCTAGGCTCTTAATGCTTATGTAGCCTATGGTCTTCAACAATCCCCCTTCCCTTCACCTAGCACACTTTGCTAGTTAGTGCATGGGATTTGCTCTCAATGGATCAATTGTGATTGAGGATTTATTGTGTGCTATTTGTCAAGTCGATCGAGCTTTACTCCACGAAGGTTGACTTTGCATGACAATCAGTGATATTGAGGTGGACTGACATGATGATGTAGCTGTGATGACATTGATGACATTTGGATGAAGGCCATTTTTAAAAAGTCCTTAAACTTTAAAATCTTTTAAATATTAATAACACACAAGTCCTTGTTACTTTGATATGAAAATTAGTGATTAGAATATTTTATATGACTTGTATTTGTTATTTTAATTTGATTCAATTTATGTAGTGCTCTCAGTTTATGACCCAAAATGATTAACATTAATATACAACTCTTTTAACATTGATTTTTATCCTTTGAAGAACTAATGGTGGCTGAGCTAATGGTGGTTGACCTTTTGGATGATTGCATCAACTTAGAGAAAGCACGTGGAATAATAAATGTGTAAACACCCCGAACAACGTAGTATGCTTAACAATTATGATATTCGCTTGTTTTCGAGATTTAATGTAAAAGAGAATGAACACTTAAAGCTGAAAATGAAAATTACTCACAAAATTACAGCCATGAAAATGTAAAAGTAATGGAGACAAGATTGAGGGTTGAAGATGGGCAACCCCCCCCCCCCCCCCCCCCCCGAAGGAATGTATTTCTGCTCAACCCAAGTCCCTTAGGGAAGAGCTCAGTTACAATCAACCTGAGAGTGAGAAGAAGTAATTCTCACTCTCACAAGATCATGCAAAGATGTACAAACACACATGCATTATCTATTATGCAATGATAAGAACTGATTTCTTTACAGTATGAGAGAAGAAAAAGGGGAATTCAGCCTTTCTCCATCGTTGATCAGCAGTACATGGATAGGGCTTGCTTCTTGTAGCTAAAATGGAAGAAAGAGCTCGAGAAGGAGGTGCTGTAATGAATTTACAGGCTTGCTGTCTTGTAAAACAGCAGTGAGATAAAAGAGGGAATATGGAGGAATTTGATAATGGAGAAGTGGGGGATGATGATGGGGATGGATGGGGCCAGTTTCTGGCTATCTGTGGGTGCTGTACATGAGTTTACAGCAAAGAAAAATGATGTTGAATGAAGAAAAACGAGCTCTTATTTATAGGAGAGGGGAGAGCTAGTACAAAAGGGGAAAGTGGAGTAGCACAAGACAAGTGTCCAGCCACATGTCATGAGATGTGACAAGTGGTGGGACACTTGGAAACTTGTGTGACAAGTGTCTTGACACTTGTCTCTTCTCTATGGCCTTCCTTTTTGGGTTGAATACTGTCAAGAATAGAAATAACCAAATTTAGTAAGCACAATCAGAGTACAGAACTTACTATTTTTAGAATGACATCCCTATTTTTTAGGACTAGCATTTTTAGGCTAATTCGAGGCTCCTAGGGATCTCCTAAAATTTAGGGACCCCCCCCCAATATGGGTGTCATATGAAAGCTTTTTCCGTGTACATCGCAAAAATGGTATCCGAATTTTCATGTGACTTTCCTATGCAAAGAAATGTGCATTTCAAGCTTTCAGCCCACACATGCACTATTATACAAGCATTTCATGATCATGCCATCTTGTTGATTGTAACTATTTGTTCTGGTGGATCTAGCCCACACTTCAAGGCATCAATCCTTTCTGTGTGCGAGTCTAACCCTGATATGCGTGAGTTCTAGTCACAGGCGCCCAATCGGGTCATATAGGTGGAAGTGTGAACTATCTTTTCTCTAACCCACCGCGTGGGTCCACCATAACCTGTGACCACTCATCAGTGGCCAGCTCCAATGCACTTTTCTTTATATCTAATTAGTGCAAAGGAAATAAAATTAATAAATCATTATATAGACAAATTAATGAAAAAGGATACAAATTCTGTTTCTATAGAGTTGTGACAAAATGACAAATTTTAATTTTAATTTTTTTGCTTGTTCCATCTTTTAGAAGCCCTTGATGATAATGTGCACAGTGATCTACTTTTGTGCTCTACGAAGGAGGTTAGAGAGCTATGTTTAAAGCATATTTTAAAAGAAGAACTTTTTCACAAATTAAGCAACTGTAAAGATACATCACTACTAAAGTTTCTTGATAGTCAACATATTGGTTTTCCCATATGTTCTTCTCAAATGTTTTGTCAAAGTTAAGAAGGTAATACTAAACAATAAGAAATTGCCTTTACATCTAGCATAGTACATTTATGTGCATGATATATTAAAAAGGAAAAACTTGGGTGGACAAACCCTTAAACATAAGCACTAGCTTGGAAAGAGCAAATGCAAGGGCTACTGCATGAAGGGAAAATTATGTACTAAAGCACACAATGCCCATCACAATGACAGTCATAAGAGCAAGATGAGGCCTTCTAAAATGAAATCAACTCTTTAAAAGAGCAAACGAAAGGTCTCACAAAGTAATTTGCTATGCTTTGTAGAGAAAGAGATAAGACATGACAAGACATTACTGATTTGCTCAATAGAAAAGTGCAAGTTCACTCAAGTTGAATTAATAAAAAAGAAGGCAGAATGATAAGTTGATGTCTCTTGAGCAATTCCTTAGCAAGCTCACCCAACACTTCTTAAGTAAATGTTTAGAATGAGGTGGGCCCTTCAAACACTAATGAGGCTAGACCTTCAAATACCAATTAGTAAAGCATTGTTGGTATAGTATACTTTTTGTAGCAAAATATTTTTGTAATCTCTCAAGTAGTTGCCTTGTAAAAAATTGTATATAAATTGTTTACTTTGAAGTTTCTTCAATTGCTTTGTATTCATGTGACTAAAAGTGCTATTTTGAATACGATTTAGAGTATGTATTAATTAATTGATCTTTGCATCTCAATGCATCATTCAACCCTAAATTGTATACTTCATGCATAAATTGTATATGAGATAATTACTCCATTGTGTAATTTGCATGTCAATTGTATACAAGTTAAAATACTTATAGATGTACATTGCATTGATATTACATACGAGTGATTGTTTCATGTCGTGAACCTTGCATCTTAGCACTATCATATACGAGTTAATTACTCACTTTGCATCTCAATTGCATGCAATTTAATTACATAGTTATTTACTTTGCATCTATGTAAAATTTACTCCATTAAATAATTACTCCATTATCTATGTAAAATTTACTTAATCATTAAAATTTTAATTTTAAGACTTAAACACGATAAGATCTAGTATTTGAAAATTTATATGATTATGACTAATTTCAAAAAGTAATATAACTTCTAATATGTTTCAATATAAGGTTTTACCTTAAGATAGTGGATCAAGATTGATGGATTTTTACCCCAATAATATTTAACCTAATAGGATGGATGGCCACTCTATACACATGCACCACATGGCCACTATGCATACATGCATGGCTATATTTCATGCATGCTTATTCATCATATATGCATGCATGACCGCCTTGCATGCATGCCACATGGTAAGTGAAGGACTAGTTGGCATGCATGAGGGGATGGCCTACCATGTATGATATAGCTACATGGCTTGAGGACATTTCATCCTTGATGCCACATCACTACCATGTCACCATGGTAACAAGGTTGAAATGGAAAATTAATGATAAGGCGTGTGATAGCATGGCAAATGTAACAAATGTATCTCATTGGTGACTTGCCTATAGATCATGACAATGTGACATGGCATATGATAATGTGGCATAGATGAGAAGGATGACACATCACCATGATGTAGCCATCCAATGATGTGGCATTTTAAGTTGGTGTGATAAGGTAGCACTTATCATGACATGTACATGAGGATGGTGTAGCAAGAGTTGTCTAGGGCAAGCAAAGTGGGAAAGCTCATGATATGGATTGCCACATCATTTTCTAAGCCTAGCACCAACCCTAGACCTAGGTTTGGGAGAGAAGGCTCTAGTATGAAAAGGGGGAATTTAGATTCATGGGGGTGTAACTCACTTTCTTGTATCCATTCTCATCCAAATTGTTTGTTGTGGGGATAAAAAACAACAAAGACTTGCTAGCTCCTAAGTGAGTTTTATGTAATTTTCTTTTATTTTCCATTTTTTAAACATATTTATAGTTCAACCTCTAACATTGAAAGGGTAAATATGATGGATCTATATCTCAAAATCTAACTATTAAAGTTTAGCTCAAGTTTATTTGCCACAAGGATCCAAGTATCATCCATAGGCCCATATAATTTGCATAGTAACCTATGTGCATTGCATAGAGCTACTTGTGCATCAAATTGGTCATTCATGCCAAGCAATATGACCCAAAAATTTAGTTTTTACAAAAAAATTGTTTTAAAATATTAAGAAATTAAGCTATGAAAATTGAGACCCAATGGTCATAGTAGCATTGTGAAATAATGATTAAAATATGTGGTTGTCATTTAATTCTGTTTTGAGACATAACAATACACACATTAATACATCATGGTATTTAAAGAGAAGATGTGCCTTAAATCTCAATCAAACCACACATGAATATGCCACACAATGTGGCAAATGTTTTCTCAAGAGAGAGAATCTTCAAATTTGTTGTGGATCTAGGTGAGATTGGCTATTTTATATTTAAGAAGATGCTAAAAAAGGTTTGTGAAAAAAATTATCCAATGTGGTGAGCTTTATCTCATACCATCCTTTATCATAAATGATTTATAAACATGAGGTGTCAAAGGGGTGAAATTTGAAAATTTTTAGTACCAATTTAATTGATAGAGCTATAATATAACAAACACAATTTGGGAAGTGTTTGTATCTAATCAAAGTTCAACATATGATGACTTGTTGCATATCAAGTTCTAAAGAAAACATTTGAGATACTAAAACTATTAGTCATGCATGCAACTATTTCAAGAATTTAGGCTTTTGAGTTTTTGAAAAAAGGCCATTGTTTCAATTGTATGATTGGGATCCTCATCTTTTCACTTTATGTTAGGACAACTCTCACATATTTTCCACTCATGAAATGTGTTCATATTCACATTTCCTATATGCACCCATGGTCTAATGAGTAGAGTATCACAATTGTTGATGGGGCAAGTGGGCTTGATGGCATCACTAGATGATGTCCTCTTTTACATGCAGCTACTCCATGGTTTGAGATTATCCATTCCACTCCAACTTTCCTAGAGTTTGCCTTTTGGCATTAGTGTTTTTATTTCTATTAGTCCTTCATAAGGCATATTTGGTTGTTTCTTTAACTTCTTGTATTAGTTTACTTATGGTGAGATGGCTAATCTGTACCTCAAATGTCAATGAACATTTATTCTATGATGTGTGTGTGTGTGTGTGTGTGTGTGTGTGTGTGTGTGTGTGTGTGTGTGTGTGTGTGTGTGTGTGTGTGTGTGTGTGTGTGTGTGTGTGTGTGTGTGTGTGTGTGTGTGTGTGTGTGTGTGTGTGTGTGTGTGTGTGTGTGTGTGTGTGTGTGTGTGTGAGTGATGCAAAAAAATTACTAAATGACTACTCAACAATAACTAGTTTAGATTATTTTAATGGCTAATACTCACCAATTGCTATTCTTTCTTTCAAAAAGAGAAAACTAGGGTTTGGAAAGTCTAGTGGATCCAACAAAATTTGACATAAAAATTTTCGTCATTTGAAACATTTTTAGAAAATTTGTGTAAGTCTCACAAAAGAGAGAGAGAGAGAGAGAGAGAGAGAGAGAGAGAGAGAGAGAGAGAGAGAGAGAGAGAGAGAGAGAGAGAGAGAGAGAGAGAGAGAGAGAGAGTGTGTGTGTGTGTGTGTGTGTGTGTGTGTGTGTGTGCGTGCGTGCGTGCGTGTGTGTGTGCGTGTGTGTGTGTGTGTGTGTGTGCGTGTGTGTGTGTGTGTGTGCAAGGATTTTAAAATTGCCATTGCCACATTTTCAAATGATATTATAAAGCTTGTATGCGATTCACCAAAAATTAAAAGGATATTCAACCATTTGTAGTATATCTTAAGGTATATCTCAAAGGATGTGTTAGTATGTTTAATTTACAAGTGTATATTTGGTACTTATATGCCATACATGACTTGTAATGCAATTATGGCAAAAAAAGCGTTAAAAGAGCTAATCTCTAACATTTTTTCGTTAAAAAATAGAAATGTCATTTTGTAAATGGTTTGTACCAATGTGATATAATTGCACACGCACAATGACCACGAGAAAGAATACAATTTAACTAACACTAGATATTTACTAAACTCATGGATGTAGACCAACTATGAGATTATTTTATCTTTGCAATTGCAAATGTAGACATATGAAAGGAGAATAGGAGTAAGAAGGAATAGATCTTCACCATATTTTCATTATCTAGAGGAAATATATAGGATAGGATGGGTGTGAAAGAGTAGAAAGTTATCATTGTATTTGTCGTTGTCCCACAAAGAGAGAGAGAGAGAGAGAGAGAGAGAGAGAGAGAGAGAGAGAGAGAGAGAGAGAGAGAGAGAGAGAGAGAGAGAGAGAGAGAGAGAGAGAGAGAGAGAGAGAGAGAGAGAGAGAGAGAGAGAGAGAGAATGGTAGACATTCTTTCATATCATTATCATGATGGAGGAGGAAGTGCTTTAGGTGTAGCTGGCAAAGGTGGAGGAATAGAGGGGGTATCTTGGCCTACAGGAGGCATAAATTGCTTGCTCTTCAACTTGTGCTTCCCAGGATCATGGCTACCATTAGGTCCTGCTGGAGCATAATCCCTAAACAAGCTATAACTGAGCTTTCTTGTGGTTCTCTGCAATATATCACTCAAATATAATGAGTCGATCATTTACAAAGAAAATGAGTTTCCCTTGTACGTTTAAACATTAAAATAATGTATCCAGTAATTATAGAAAACCAACATTTTTCTTATGCAATAATAACTTATATGGCTTCTTCACACTTTGATTGTGAGAAAAAGACCAAAATATATCAAAAGAGCAATTTTGGATGTGAAGATACGGTTAAATGCAAATAGCATGAAGCATGTGGATTTGCAAAATAAGATTCATGTGTATGTTTGTCAAAAAGATGGATTCTAAAGAAGAATATTACCTCTTCCTGTCGCTCACCATCTAGCAAAAGTCGTAGCCTCAATGTTTTAAAATTCACTATGGCAAAGAACCCATGTTGGTCTTCATCATAAGATGGACTCAAGTAACTTAATCAGAGTTAACTTTAGGATCATGTGTAATTCATACTTGACATCCTACTATCAAAATTATAACAAGCACTTTTCATCTGCAGCCTTATTTATGAAAATGTAGAGGACATCAACAAAATACCTACTTACCGTGTAGTGGTTGATATTGTGACATGGATGTATGAAGCCAACAAGTTACCAACATGAAGAATATTGTCATCACAGTGATGAACCTCATCTTAAATGTATCTAGTTGGATGCAACCCAATTTTGTTAGCACGAAGATGGTGAGGTAAGGTGATGCTTGGATTCTGGAATTGAGCTTTGTGTCTCATTTATACCTAGAGCTCTATGTCCACAATCAAAATAATATTGACAAAAAGGGACTCCGAAAGAAAGAATTCGAAGGACTATGAAAATCAAAGTAAAATAGGCAAAGGCGAGAGCATTGGACATCTTCAATTATGAAGATTCACATTCACTCAAGCAAAAGCTCTTCGGAATCAGCAATCACTACTCCAACAACCACTTTCATTAAGAAAATCATGCACCTCCAAAAAGGTGTTGGAGGGCCTAAAGCTATCATGAGATGTCATTTCACGAAATCTCATGTCCTTGTATGTCTAATACAGTTTTCCCCTTCTCAAAAAACAACTTATTCGTCGACCGCGATGACGTACGTAGGCCCACCACCATCTCTCGGGTGTCTTTCTTTGGTAAAACAAAAATTATGAAGATATTACGGAAGAGAATTATTTCAGATGATGATGCCGAATCTCGTGAGATTTTAGGAAAGCAAAGACCGAGGACCAGATTCATATCTCCATCTATCTAGTTTCGTAGCATTGCCTTTTTTCAAAAATAGAGGGTATACTACTCTACTTTGGTTGTGTACGAGGTGAGGTATTCTTTATCTTAACAATGAGAGAGGCCCTTTTCTTGTATATGCACGGCCTTTACTACATCAAGTTATAGCTATCCCTTTTTTATGTTGAAAGTATATGTTCATGTCGACATAAGCCTTTGGAAACAAGCCCATGAGATGCGGTTTTTCTAGTACTTAAAGAGAAAGGAAAATGTATTTAAACCATAAAGCTTTTGACGTACATGTTTTATATTTATATTCCTATGATGGGATGGTTGTGAGAGATTAGGGATTTCAATCCGGGTTCATTAAGGAATTGAGAAGCCTCTATTTACCCTTATTTGTATAGACGTGTTAGCTAGCTTGTGTGTTGATCAAATAGAAAATCTACCTTGGTTTACTTGGTTAGCCCCAGATTGAGCTGTGAATATTTAGCTTGTGGCAATGTCACTTGCCAAGGTTTGATTGGGTTATAAGTCCATTATAGAAAAACTTTAGAAATATTGAGAATTAGTCTAAAATCTTTGAACAAGCATTGAAGCCTAAAGCACGAAGCTATATGGTGGTAGAGAGTCCACTAAAAGATTTGAGTACATGATTAGCAATGATGATGAGATTGTGGTTATCTAGAGAAAGAACTTGAAAACAACAGGGTAGAACAAATTATACAAGCCTCTTGATACAACTAAAATTACATCAATGATGCTCCAAAGAGGCTTACTTGATCGTCTCCACCTCTCCATTAATTTTGGTGGCTTGACACCTAAATTTTATCCACTTTTCTTCAACTCAAATACATTCATAGATCTCAACTCAAGTAAGATACAATATTTAACTTTGATCTAGGATATTGCCCCTTAGACAATTTGACAGCTAGGTTGCATAATACAAAAAATAGAAAAATATGAGACTATTATACAGTGGCCCCTAAAAATATAAGGTGCAATACACGAACATATCATCAAATACATACCATATTAGATAAAAATTATTATTAGCAACCATTCTTTCATATGAACAAAAGATTCTTTGGTAGGATTAATTATCACCTATAAATTTCGGGGTTGTACAATACACTAACATGTGTGGCTGGTCTTTGAGATGAGGGACTCTAAGGACAAAGGTACTTAAAACATCCAAAAAGTTTGCAATTTAACTAGCTTCTAAATCAAATTAGTATGTAACTTAATAATACCTAGTCAAGGGGTGTCTAAGATACATAAGAAAGTATAATCATTTGGAAAACTAGTAGTTATAATATTTAAAAGTTATAGATAAAATAAATTCATAGTACTAGAGAGTTTTGTATTTTTACTTTAAAATTATATAGTCAATGAATTATTTAAATTAATAAAACATAAAATATAATAACTAATAAATTAAAATAAAAGTTTACATATGTAACATCTTAAAAAGTAAGAAAATGAGAATAGGAGTAAAAGGGACTTGGAGGAGTTATAAGAGTTTAATGAGCATATTCTTCAAATAAACTTGTTTAGGATGAGATGAGCTTTAAGATCTATGCTTCATAAACTTTACAATCTTGGCTTGATGAAGTTGCTCTTCAAGTAGATGTGCAAGGTTTACCAAACATGGAGGAAAAGTTTAACTACTTTAGAAGCATGAATATATAAAGGTTGAATGGTATATTAAATTTATAATGGTACATAAGACAAGGAATTAAAACTGAAACCATATTATTTATTAAGTTGACTTCTAAATAAAATAAATTTTCTTGATCTAAATATTAGTTGACTTTATACAAAAGCTAACATTAGGTTATTGTGCATTGCATAGGTAACACTATACACAATAGTAAGATAGTGAGGGTAAAGTTAAAACCCAAACAAATCAAGAAATGAGAAGGCATGGACCTAACTATGTAAAGGAGTTACGTTGTGGTTTAACTAACTTATGAATGGAGTGTCTTCTATGTGATTACGATTTTAAAGATGGAACTTTACACATTACGAGGTACATTTTAAGGATATGAGCAATGTGATTTTTTGCATCTAATGTAACAATCTTGTTTTGGAAGTCTTAAGAGAACAACAAACATTGAACTAAAGAGCCCAATAGACCATGCATTGATAACCTCGAAGGAGTATAATCAACCTACTTCTAGAATTTAGAAAATTGGTGAGGCAACATGTGCTCCTTGCCCATCGACGCAATCTTTGGTAGATACAATAGGTGAAGTTCTTACTATGTCAAAAAGAGCTCACAAAAAGAAGGATTGAAGATAGATTTCGTAAAGTAAAATAACTTGATATTATATCGCATGTGGTATCCCCTTCAATGTCATATGAAACCCACTATTTTGAGATGCTTTAATATCCATGGCTATATTGAGTTTCACTTCACCAAACCATAGAAAAATGCATATCGAATACTTGGGTTCAACCAGAATAGATAGAGAAATGCATCTAAAATACCAAGTATTTGGTTATGTAGCTTCCTATGAATGTGAGATTGCATTGGATGATTGGAAAAATAATCAATGTAAACCATTGGTTAATTTGGTTACTACATGTCACGAGGGCACATTTTTCTAAAAGCCATTGATACATCTCTTAAAGAAAAGACTCCTCCCTTCATAGGAAATATATATAAGAAGTGTTGAGATATCGAGCTCCACTCGTGATATGCCAGGGTGACAGTTGTGCATTTATGTCACCGACTTGTCAGTTAGCAGATGCGGTTGGTACACCGTCCATGAATAATAGCTAGATGACAGCTATCCTTATCTACTCTAGTTCGTGGCTCAGTTAGTATGCCACCTTAGTTAGTTGAGTTTGGTTTGAGACCCATATATAGGGTTCTTCTATTTCTATGTACTAGAGTTCTTTTTGGCTTACACAACTAAGAAAAGGAAAACTGTTTTCAGCCTCCACCTTTGTGTGTATTTCTCCATTGTGCAAGCAAGAAAGCTACAAGTGAGACTCCTTCCATCTCTCCCACAATCCTGACATGTATTAGAGCCTTGTTCGTGGTAAGGAGCTCAAGAAAGCAAGTCAAGTTCGCGGTGTTCTGGTAAGAGGACCAGTGTTGCTTTCATTTTTCTGTTTTGGGAGCAAGTCTTCTGTAGGTAACACAGCCGAAAAGTGCAAGAGTGCATTGTCTCAGATTGAGACACCCTTCGCAGTGTAGCAAGAGGGCAGTATATGCTGGGGTGAGGGCTTTAGCCCACAGTTGCTCTGTTTTTTTGATTTGAGGCCATTTCGGGGCCTGTTTTGGAGGCGGAAGTTTTCTGCACGCACTCAGGAAAAGGGCTTGTTTTATGCTGTGCGACCACTGTTCTACAGGTCGGTGAAAATTACCACAGAAATTGCATCGTATGCTTGTGTGCAGAGACATTGGGAGTTACAGAATCATCCTTGGTTCCTGTTTATGCAAAATCGTGACTAGGAAGTGACTGTGTGGTCAAATACCACTTTCGCCAGTTTTGCAGATTTTCCCTTGTGAGGGTGAAGCTGTGTTTTTTTGTAGTGACAGAATTTTTTGCAGTGTTTTGTAATGGCATCTGATTCTCTTTCACAGATTGTAACTGAAAAGCTTGACAAGAACAACTTCCAAGCATGGAAGTTTAGAATGACGAATTTCCTTATGGGAAAAGGATATTGGGAATTTGTTGCAGGAAATGAAGAAGAACAATTTCTTCCTGATGTTCCCAATCAACAGCAAATGCAGGCATTTAAAGCATGGCATGAGAGAGCCAGGAAAGTTATGTACTGGCTGTCTATCAGTATTTCAGACTCTATGATTGTGCATATTCAGAATGCAAGTACGCCAAAGGAGGCATGGGATACTTTGTCAAAAATGTATAGCAAAAATACGCAAGCCAGGAAAATGCAGCTCAAGCAAGAGTTGCATAATGTGCAAAGAGAAAGTATGAGCATCAATGACTACCACATGAAGGTGAAGAAGATTGCAGATGCACTTGCTTCCATTGGGTCGCCAGTGGAAGATGATGATTTAGTTTCTGTGACCTTGAATGGTCTAGGAAAGGATTATGCACAGTTTCGGACATCCATTTCAGTTCGTGAAAGATTTCCTGGTTTTGAGGAGTTGATTGCTCTTCTAATTTCTGAGGAGCAGAGAAATGGTGGTGCATCTTCTTCAGGAGGAACTTCAAAAGAAGCTGTCTTCTACTCAAATGCTGGAAGAGGTAGAGGCAGAGGTAGAGGAGGCCAATCTGGAGGCCGTGGTAGAAATCAGAATATGCAGCAGACTCAAGAAAACCAGTCCTATGGAGGAGGACGTGGTAACTCTAGAGGCAGGGGGAGCCAAAGAGATCGTGGTGGATGGCAAAGAGGCCAAAATGCAAACAGCAGTGTTAAATGCTACTACTGTGGTAAAATGGGTCATATGGCAAAAGACTGCTATAAAAAGCAGAATGACATTATGAATGGAAAATTGCAACAAGGAAATTTTGCATCTTCTAGTAGACAGGGTGATGACAGAAATGAGCATTTGTTTATGGTGCACCACATGAACAATTCTGTGACAAGTGCAGAAGAAAGCAACGATGTGTGGTATGTTGACTCAGGTGCATCAAACCACATGACAGGTCATGCAGGATGCAAGAAAAATGGAAAAACCAGGATTTGTGGAGACTGGTGATGATACTGCACATCCTATTGTGCAGATTGGAAAAATTCCTTTGTCTATGCAGGATGGAAAAAAGAAATACCTGTCAGATGTATTTCATGTCCCGAATATCACCAAGAATCTAGTTTCTCTTGGTCAAATGGTTGAGCAAAGCTTGCAGGTCCGATTTAATCCTCATGGATGCTTTGTTGAGGATATGAAAAATAAAGGTCGCTTGATAGCAAAAGGAAAGAAGAAGGGCATAATGTTTACATTGGATGTAGACATGCTTGAATTGAGTGCAACAATGTTTGCACATGGGACTGGCGTAGTTGCAGATATTGATATCTGCCATAAACGCATTGGTCATGTTAATGTACAGCGACTTAAATCAATGCAGGCCCAAAATATTGTTGCAGGATTGCCTAAATTCAAGGTTGTAGAAATGCATAAGGTATGTGAAGCCTGTCAGTTTGGAAAACAGGCAAGGAAACCATTTCTTAAACATGTTCAAGAGAGTAAGAAGCCATTGGAATTAATCCACTCTGATGTGTGGACTACTAAAGCTGCATCTCTTGGAGGCTGTCATTATTTTGTCACTTTTATTGATGACTATAGCAGAAAAGTTTGGGTGTATTTTATGAAAAAGAAAAGTGAATTTTTTGGGTATTTCAATACTCTTAAAGCTATGGTTGAAAAAGAAACAGGCCTGCAAATAGAATGCCTAAGGTCAAATGGAGGGGGAGAGTACCTCTCAAATGAGTTTGCAAGGTTCCTGCAAGAGCATGGCATAAAGCAGCAATATTCATGCAGTCATACCCCACAACAAAATGGAATTGCAGAAAGGAAAAACATGCATATTGGAGAGGTATCTCGTGCCATGCTCAATGAAAAAGACCTGCCAGATTTTTATTGGGCTGAGGTAGTTGCTACAGCAGTCTACATAATGAACAGGACTCCCACTGTAGCAATACATGGGATGACTCCAGAGGAGAGGTATACTGGTAGGAAACCAGATATTTCTCATTTGAAAATTTTTGGTTGCATTGCCTATGTTCATGTGCCAGATGAGTTGAGATCCAAGTTGGATCCAAAAGCTGAGAAGTGCATTTTTATTGGTTACTCTTTGCAGCAGAAAGGGTACAGATGCTATAACCCTTCTACTCGTAAGTTTACAGTGAGCAGAGATGTTGTTTTTTATGAGATGAGTAGCTGGTATAAACCAGTAAATGTGATTGATAATGTAGATGCACAAAATGGTAATGGTGCACAGAATTCATAGCAGCAGTCACAAGATATTAGTGGACCTGGAGCGTCCTCTAGCAGTGGTTCACATTCTTCACCATGGACAGGCAAATTGAGATCAGGAGAATCTTCTCAAAGCAATGCAGATAGTGGTATTCAGGTATTACGAAAAGGAAAAGAGAAGGTAGATCAGCCCATGTTTGATGTGAATGCAGGTCACTCTTATGTGGATGGTGAATCCAGTGGCTCAGAACAGAGCATTGATGATGAGTTGGGTATTCCTTCTATTGTTACACCTGGAGTAAGGAAAACCAGGGATGTTTTGAGAGCACCTGGGAGTGAACCTACTTTGCGTAGGTCTATCAGAGCTAGGTATCCTGTGGATAGGCTGAAATATGATGGATTTATAGCCACTCACTATGCCTATATGGTCAAAGTGATACAGGAACCAGAACCCACTTCTTTTGAGCAAGCCATGGGAAAAGAAAAATGGGAGAAAGCCATGGATGAAGAAATGGATGCCTTGGAAGCAAATGCTACATGGAAATTGGTACCTTTGCCTAAAGGTAAGAATGCAATTGGCTGTAAGTGGGTTTATAAGGTGAAGCACAATGCAGATGGTTTTGTGAATAGATACAAGGCAAGATTAGTAGTCAACGGGTATGCACAAACATATGGCATTGATTATGAAGAAACATTCAGTCCGGTTGCAAGGATGGCAACCGTAAGAGCAGTCATTGCTATGGCTGCATCAAAGGAATGGTCTTTACATCAGATGGATGAAAAGAATGCCTTCTTGCATGGTGATTTGCAAGAAGAGATATATATGGAGCAGCCACCAGGTTATGTGCATGCTGTTCATCCTGAGTTTGTTTGTAGGTTGAAGAAAGCCTTGTATGGCTCGAAGCAAGCACCTAGAGCATGGTCTGACAAGATAGGACAGTATCTTGTCATTATTGGCTTTCAGATTTCCAAGGCAGATTTCTCACTTTATGTGAGAAAAACAGAGAAAGGTATTATGCTGCTTGTCATTTATGTTGATGATTTGATTATCACAGGTGATAGTGATGAAGATATCCTTCATGTGAAAATGCTATTGAAGCAGAAATTTGAGATGAAGGATTTGGGAGAGTTGCGTTATTTCTTGGGCATTGAGGTGATTAGATCACCAAGTGGGATATGGCTCTTGCAGAGGCAGTATGGATTGGACATGCTGTCCAAATATGGGATGACAGGCTGTAAGCCTATTTCAGTTCCTTTGGAGCAGAATGTGAAGTTGAGCATAGATGCAGGTGAGCTTCTGGAAGACCCTACTATGTACAGACGCATAGTAGGAAGTTTGATTTATATGACTATTACCAGGCTAGATTTGAGCTATGCTGTTGGATTGGTAAGTCAGTTTATGTAGGCTCCAAGGAAACCGCATTTGGATGCGGCTAGACGCATACTAAGATATGTGAAGTCCACATTGCAGTATGAACTATTTTATGAGACTGGGGTTCAGATACATTTGCATGGATACACTGATGCTGATTGGGCTAGTAGTATTTCTGATAGACGATCTACCAGTGGATATGTGTTCTCTTTTGGGAGTGTTGCAGTCACTTGGAGCAGTAAGAAACAGCCTACAGTTGCCTTGTCGAGCACAGAGGTTGAGTACAGGGGTGCAGCAATGGCTGCATGTGAGGTAGCTTGGTTGCATAAGCTACTTTATGATATGCATCAGCCTACAGATGGGCCAGTTGTCATTTATTGTGACAACATGAGTAGTGTACACTTAGCAAATAACCCAGTCTATCATGCTAGAACAAAGCACATTGAGGTGCATTATCACTATGTGCGGGAGAGGGTTTTACTATGTCTTATTGATCTAGTTTATGTCAGCACAGAGGATCAGGTAGCTGACATATTCACGAAGGCATTGGGTGCAGAGGTGCTGCGCAAGTTCAGAGACCTGCTTGGTGTGCAGGAATTGGGATTGAGCTCGAGGGGGAGTGTTGAGATATCGAGCTCCACCCGTGATATGCCAGGGTGACCGTTGTGCATTTATGTCACCGACTTGTCAGTTGCAGATGCAGTTGGTACACCACCCATGAATAATAGCTAGATGACAGCTATCCTTATCTACTCTAGTTCGTGGCTCAATTACTATGCCACCTTAGTTAGTTGAGTTTGGTTTGAGACCCATATATAGGGTTCTTCTATTTCTATGTACTAGAGTTCTTTTTGGCTTACACAACTGAGAAGAGGAAAACTGTTTTCAGCCTCCACCTTTGTGTGTATTCCTCCATTGTGCAAGCAAGAAAGCTACAAGTGAGACTCCTTCCTTCTCTCCCACAATCTTGACAGGAAGTCCATTGCAAAATTAGGAGGTCTGAAATGTCACTACAAGTTCACTACCATCATGTTCGAGCTACCTTGTGTAGATCACACTCTTAATTTATTATTAAGAGACATGGGAAAATTTCAAAGTTCTTTATTTGACAAATGTCTAAGGAGCTTTTGTGCCACATGGTTTGCAACTGCTTATTTCCTCTTGAATAGATTGAAGGAGGTGATAGATAGACTTCAAGAGACCATTGCGATATAATTGACTCACTAAGAAACCTCAATATGCTAAAGGTGATAGAAAATGTATCAAACACATTCAAAGCAATAATTTGTGGAAAAAGGACAAAAAATACTATTGACTTGGTGGATCCATTAGTGCTCCTTCTACACATGGTTGACAAAAGAAACTTTGTAATGTGACAATTCTACTAGCACTTCCATGAGACACATAAAAAATAATTGACGAGATTACCTCTTCTACTTAAAATGACAAGGAAGCCATTACAAGAATCATAGATTTGTATTGGGTGCATATGTGCACTTTATTGCATGGTGCAAAATTTCCCTAGATTCAACGCTCCAAATCATTCAACAATCACAGAATAAAAAGGTCATGCTAGATTTAAGAAGGATGTGTGACCGATTGTTGCTAGGGGACCAAGGCAAGAAAGCACACTTCCAATGAGTAGAGTACCCATATGAGGAAGGGATATTTTGGGATTTTTGGTATATTGATGTAACCAAGTATTTATTGGCCTCCTACTTGTTGGAAAGAGTTTCATTCCATGACTCCAAAGCTCTAATTTGTAGCTACACTAGTGTTATTTATTCTTGCATTATTTGATAGTCAAAAATGAAATTGGTTCATGTTTGATTTCTTTCACTTAAAGCATAATAATAGATGGAAAGTGTTAAGGGATAATTGTTTGGTATATTTCTTTTTCAACTTGTGCATCTTGAAATTTTTTTTATTATTGCACCTTGTGTTGTGAGTTTTGTGTCCACTAAGAAAAATGTATGACAAACCCATGAGATCATAATAGAGTGAATTGGCAATGAGGGTGAGCATGATTCATGAAGTAGAAATGGGTGTTGAACAAGATAAAATTGAGAAAGTGGATAATGTGGCTGTTGTGCTTGTTGGAGACTAAATCATTTGAATATTCAAAATTATCATTGCTTGCAATTATTGAGTTTTAGCTTCTTTCACATGCTTGTGAATATTAACTTCTTTCATATTGTTGAAAATTTTCCTTGTTCAAATAAAATAGCATAAAACTAATAAGAAGTTACAGTCTGCAAGCATTCCATTACAATGAGGATTACTTGTATTGGAGGGCCCACCTTGTTAACTTTGTTAGGAGTATAGAAAAGGAAGTGCTAGGTGAGCTTGCTAAGGAACACATCCTAATGCTCTTGCTCTCCATTCCTTTTTCTCTTTGTTACTTTACCTCAATTTATCTCAATATCTACCACCAATTGAGCTATTGTTTGTGTAGCACTATCACTTTCCTTCTAGTCATCAACAAGTTTCGATCTAAGATCTTCAACTTCTTCTTTGAATTGAACCATTATATCATTTTTTAACACATCATGTTGATGTTGTGTCATTGTAATGGGCGTAATGTGCATGGATGGTGGAATCCCCCTTCACACACTACCCTCCCCAAGCTTGCACTTGCATTGAAAGGCTTATCTAGCCAATTCAAATTTCTCTTCAAAATGTCATGTAGGTATACATTTCTCTCCACATTTTAAAGCCATTAGGAAGCTTCTTATGGTTAGGCATGGCTTTCTCCACCTCTACAAAGTGTTTTAATAGTACACAATTCATCCTAACATGTTGATAGCCTAACTTCAAGGAAGTTGTGTCCTTGCAGTTTCTAGAATTTTGAAACATATGCTCCTTCACAAAATTCTTCAAACAAAGCTCATTGACTTTCTTTGGAGTGCAAGACAGTAGATGTTTACACACACTATGATCACAAGTGAGGTCTTATGTCCTCACATAATCAAGCTATCTTCCAAAATTCCTTGTGATATTATTGGGTTAATAAGTCACCTTAGATGCTCAACCATTACTCTAATAAAGTGTAAGGTATGTTAGTTATTAGAAAAACTAAAAGATATCAATATTAGTATACCAAACTTTAATTCAAAGCCATTACACAATTTAAGTTAAACTCAAAGTCACGATTAAAATAACTAATACATCTGATTGTTATAAACACAAAATATTAAGTTTAATACAAAATAATCATAAGAACTTATGAGAGTTTCCATTAGATTATTATAGAATGAGAAAAAAATGGCTAAGCTTTTGTGTTTACTAATATTAATGAAGATATTTCATATATCATTTCTAGATGATTGATACAATCATGAAGCCATAAAATTTTAGAGTATTTTCATATTGTTAACTATAAATCGTGAAACACAAATGGTAAGTAGGATGCAAGTCATGTGAAAGTGCAACGTTCTAGAATTGAGTCACAACATATCATATTTTGCAATTTGCATCATATTATTCTAGACATGTTTGCTCGGAAGGCACAATGTAATGTACTTCAAGCACTTATAATGTAATATTAATCTAAGAGGTGGGCGTGTAAAGTGTAAATTATCGTTGATTAGTTAGGAAGGCCCATAGAAGCTATGAGAGGTTTTGAGTACTTATCATCTATTCACTTTTGATGGGATTAATTTAACATCATAAGATGTATGCATGTATTAGAAAGGGACCGGCCAAAAAGTGGAAAGGATACCCAACTTATTGAGGGGAACCCTAAATCCCAAACCCATGCATAAAAGTTGAAAAGTGAATGGAAGTTTTTATTTGAGTGTATGCAAACCTGAGAGTCTCTCTTCTTCTTCTTCTTCTTATTTCCATCCATTTTCTTGTGCAAGATATGAGAGTTGAGGGAGAGTGTGAGTGTGAGAGAGATTAAGAGTGAGGAACATGGTAGAGTGAAGCTTGCCTCTTCTCTTACCATTATTATCTTCTTCTTCCCATTCCTAGTGGTGAGAGGGTTGATAGTGAAGTTGTATGTGAGGGAGTGAGAGTTTAAGAGAGTAAGGAACCGTGAGTGGAGAAACACTTCTCAGTCTTCTTCTCGATCTTCTCCCCTTTTGTTGGATTACATGAGAAGAGGATCAGGAGCTTAGAGTAATGGGGATGGATCAAGCAAGCACCACTTCGTAAGGCCATAATTGAGCCTTCAATGTTGTATGGAGGTAAGATGGTGAGTCTACTATAGGTTGTAGTTGTTTACTTTTTTGGGAGATTGAGAGGAGAGTAGATGGCTACAAGAATGGAGTGTGAGTTGACTATGTGAGAAGCGGTTGAGTCCAAGAGCAATGACGCTAGTAAAATAATAGGAGGTGCCTTTGCAATCCCACATGTCATGTGGCTAAATTAGCTTGATATTTTTGGTCCCATTATCGGGAATCAGATGGAATCAATTGTTCTAGGACACTTGCATTCCCACCTAGTGGTGAAATAGGAGGCATACATGTTTGACATTGGGATTGAGAGGTGGAGAACCAATAGCTCAATCTCACAGGATATGCAATATGCGCTCCCCCCCCCAAAGAAAAATTGAACACCTTGTGGTGCATTGTGACTTATTGGTTGGATGGATCCATATTTTACAATACCCTAGAGGGGCATCCATAAGGAACTACTTCTCTCTGTGATAGGGTCGAATTTGGGTGGGAGCGCATTAATCCGTTAAAGGTAGCTTAATACATGAAGATAGATTAAGGTAATAAGTGTTAGAAATTTAAGAAATATTGGATAAAAATTAGTGAACACTTTTCCTTTTGTGCACTAAAAGATTATGTCCCAATTCAAATACTTGTTGTAGGGAAGCTCAGGCCACCTCCAAATTTTCATTTGAACATGGATGAATCAAAGAAGAATTAGAATCATAATTTAAAGGATATATGTAGGATCAAGTTTTTCTTTAGGGATAAGGATTTGAAGGATTCAAAGCCTAAGAAGGGAACCTTTGTCCTTGTCTTATTAAAGTTGTCATTACAACCTTGCCCTATTAAATTTGTCATTACAAAAAATGAATTACCTTTTAATAGAGTGAAAATTAATATGATTTATAGGTTACATGCTACCTAAGGGAGACCAAGAAACTAGAGAAGAAAATTGTGTAGAGGGAGTTAGGGACCTTGTCTCTTTCTATCCTACTCAAGGAGGTAACTTTAGAACTTTACAAGGTCATAAGTCAATTACAATTTTCAAGTTATGATCCAAATGATCATATAATAGGGATTCAATACATTTAAACCCAACTCTTTGGATCAAAGGAATCTAAATTCCTTAAAAGAAGAAATTAAACGCATTGTAATATCATTGAATTTTATGACCCTAGAATTATTTACTTGCATAGAGTCCTGAGGCCGATGGTTAGGATAACCCTTTTTACCTCATTAGGCGATGACATAGCCTCATCTAGCCTCAACGTCATAATCAAAGTGAATCTAATTGTAGGAGGATATTAATATTAATGTTTAATATCAAAGATGATTTAATGATAGGGATGTTGGATTAAAGATTGTTTGGGTTGCGGAATGAATGCACTTATGCATCAATTGCAAATTAATAAGTTAGAAGTAGCATGATGCCTCCCCCAAGGGTAGTTGTAGAAGCCTTCAACAAAGGGCTATGTTAGTTGCTTCGGATGCTAGGATCGGCTCTGTGAGCAAGAGATTTCTTTGTAAGGGAGTGTAGTAAGCTAGGAGTTAGCAAGGGTGCTAGGGGGGCTTAGGTGGTAAATGCTTGGGATGGCTTTCGACAAATCCCTAATGCTAGATAAGGGTAAGAATATGGTGGTAATGTCGGATCCTATCTTAAATAGATATATTCATGTAAATAAAGCTATATTGCTAGATAAGGGTAAGAATTTGGTGGTAATATCGGATCCTATCTTAAATAGATGTATTCAAGTAGATAAAGCTCTATTGCTAAATTAGAACGAAAGAATTTTTTTTTGTTGAAAGATTGATTTCAACCTACCTTTGCATCCATTCTAAGATTATGTGAAGGAATCTCATGCTAATCGGATTAAATAAGGACGTTGTTTTTATATCTTACATTGAATGTGATAGGTAATTAGGGAATTAAGAACCTCCATTTTAAGTGGGAAGTGGGAGGGTGGGTCCCCAATAGATCCATCTTATGGAGGGATAGTCTCAGTGAGCTGAGAATTTCCTTGAAAATCATGACTGAGAAGGTTTTAGGGAAGAACTAGAGGATGAATACTCTAAGAAATATTCTAGAGATCAACCTCATGGCATTTTATGGGGCCAGGTTGAGACTTTGCCTTATAGGCAGAGAGATTGATGCATTGTCTCCCCCTCATTTCTCACTCTCTTTGAACCAAGTGGGACAAAGGTCCGGCCACTTTGGTTTAGGATGAGTTACATAAGTGATGACCCATAACTAACACTATGCTGATAGTTAGGTGACCATATACTATTCTAGGGACCTTAAATTTAGGGAGATCCTTGTGGAATTTGAAAAAATTCCCCTATGAGGTGGACTCAAGCAATCTAGGCAACAAAGTCTGCGACATTTTGAGGCAGTTTTAGATGACATTGCCTAGAATGATCTCTTGATGGACTACTGAATTGTGGCATCGAGGGACCATATGCTAGCACATTATGCATGGTATGAAATCAAATTTAATTTAAACCATAGGAAGTTTTGGTTATAACCTTGTCTAAGGAAAAAGAGTGGAGAAATTATTTCTTATCCAATGAATGGTGGGATCTCTTTTTAAAATAACAAAGATTGGTAGAAAATCTTTGTATTGTGAGCAATATTAACCTCTGCAATGGATTCTCCTAGCTTTGATTGGAGGGATCACTTCATGAGACTCTTGGAGCATATGTACAATCCTTCCCCACTATATCAGGAGCGATGATGAATGTGAAGCAGAGTCTACCACTTCATAAATGTCGATCGACTTGCTTGTTTACAAAATAAGCTCAAAAGGATCAAGTTGATGGAGGACCTTAAAGTCATCAAGTTATTTATCTTTGAAGAATCACACCTAAATCCTACTCTAAACATAGATGGAGAGTAGATTCGTCAAAACTACTATATCTATGATCAAGTGCTCCGCATTATTATAGCTGAATGTGTTGCCATTTTAGGGTGCTGAGGCCACCATAATTATTGTAAAGATGTCTTTTTGGATCTTTTTCTTAAGTACAAAATCTCAAATATCTTTTTTGAGCCTCTAGCCTACAAAGTTGTTGATCTTTTTTTAGAATTCCATGGTTAAAATCATTGTAACCAAAATTCCTAGTTTGATCGAGATAATCTCTACCATGATGTACTTCCATTTCACCTATAGAAAATTATAAATGATAAAGATGTCTCAAATTTTATTTGCAAAATATGCATCAATTTTTGCTAGAATCCAAGTTCCTTGATATTATTTCTTTGTGTTTTTCATCACAATTGTGTTAAAATATGAATGAAGGCTTAAACAACTTGCAAAAAAAAACACTTTGTGCATTATGAAACCCTAAGGTGTCACATCTATTGCAAATGCTCTTGAATTTTGGGAAAAAAAGTAGCTACTCAAGTAGGTCAAACCACTTGAGTTTGATGGAAAAGGGAGAGATGTGAAAATGGATGTAGAAGTCTAGATAGAGACAATGGAAGGCTACTTCCTCACTGTGGGGACTAATCCTACAAACCAAGCTATGATTTCCAAGCTCAAGCTGCTCAGCAAAGCTTGATTGTGGTGCAAATAGTGGTGTAGGGATCAAGGAATATTCGAACTAGTCATCACTTGGAGATAACTAACGGAAGTAGTGCGCATGATATACCTTCCATTGACTGACATATCAACAATGTTTTACTTTTAGGCAAATTTTCTCTTTTTAGGCTAAAAATATGGGTTTCCAAACAAATCAAGAAAAATATAGGGTCTTCAACCCATTGACCTTCAAGATGCATTACTTTTCTCCAAGCCTCTATATCAAGAGATCCAATCTAAGCTAGAGGGTAGAAAAAATTGGAAAAAAGGTTCCCTAGACAAAGGACCATGTGCCTTCATTAAGAGAATTTGAGGTCAATAACAACCCAATCCAATAAAAAGGGCCAAGGCAAGTGCAATAGGAAATTTTGTTTCTACAATGAGAAATAATGATTCTCAACAATGCTACCATTGTAATGAGCTTGGAAATTCCAAAAGGTAGAGCTCAAACTGAGTAAAACAATTTGCCAAGGGCAATTCCACAACTAGAATAGAGAGATTGCATCGAAAGTAAAGGAAAGATTGCAATAGTTACCTTCAAGGGACAAGAAGAAGATGAACCCACTATGGAAGTTGAAATTGAGAAAGAAATTATGCACACTACTCTCAACAAGAAAGGACCAACTTGCCAATTTTCAATGATTCAAAGCCCTACAAACTATCAAGGTAAAAGTTTCAAAATTCTTATTGATTGTGAAAGCACTCATCTCACCCAAATGTGCAAAAATAGCAAGTTCACCTGTGCCCGAGCTTTTGATTGAAATGGCTAATTAAAAAGAAGTCATTTCTACACAAAAGTCTTGAGAAGTGGGCTTTGATCTAGGCAGTGAGCCCACTGATATGAGGTTCCGTGTCATGAATTTGGGTGTTTATGAGTTCCTTCTCGAAATGGATGCCCATATCCATTGTGGAAAGGGCTAAGGCACATTCAATATGTAAAAGGAGTTCAAGTACCTATACAAGGTGAAGTTGGATCCAACTAGCAAAAGGTTCATGCATTGTCCAAAGTTTAAGAAAAGGGCTACTAGTTTACCTTATCAAGCTTAATAAGATGGACCAAGATAAAGAAATGGAAGAAGAACCATATTGAATGAAGGAATATGTCAATGTCTTTCCAGAATAATTGATAGAACTTCCTCCTAAAAGAGAAGTTGATCATAGGATTTAGCTTATTCCAGAAGTTGGATTGGTGGCAAAGCACCTTATTGAAGATCAATCCCTAAGGTCATCAAATTAAAGGAATAGCTCAAAAAGTTGCTAGACCAAGGATACATTAGTCCAAGTAATTCACCATGGGGAGCTCCATTTCTATTTCAAAAGGAGAAAGACGGTACTCTTCATTCATGCTTAGACTGCTGTGGGCTAAACTAGGTAATGCTTAACAACAAATATCCAATTTCTAAAATCAATGATCTTCCTTTGATAGGCTTTAAAGGAGTAAGAATCTTTTCAAAAATTTATCTAAGATCAAGCTATTACTAGATTAGGATCAAAGAGGAAGACTTCCCAAAGATTTCCTTCAACAAAATGTATTCACAATATGAATTCATTGTAATGTCTTTTGGGTCAACTAATGTCTTAGCCACTTTCAACAGGATGGTGCAAGTTATTTTTTGATCCTACCTTGTCGAGTTGGTTTTAGTATTCTTTGATGATACGTTAACTTACTCAAAAGAAGCAGAAGACCATGAGACAAAGCTCATGATTATGTTAGAGACCTTAAGGACACACAAGCTCTATGTTAATAAAAGAGGAAGTGTGCATTCTTTAAGAGGAAGATAGAGTGCCTTGGATTTATTGTATTCAAGAAGGGGACTACAATGGATCCAACTAAAGTCAAATATGCGCAAGAGTGGTCACCTTCAAATTTAGTCAAAGAAGTATGAAGCTTTCTAGGCTTAACTAGATGGTATAGAGTGTTTATCAAGGACCATACCTTGATAGCCACACCTCTTACCAATCTACTCAATAAGTAGCTTTCCATTGTGTGGACTTCAATTGAGTAGTCTAGTTTTGAGAAACTCAAGTAGAGCCTAGTAATAGCTCCTATCGTGAAGCTCCATGACTTAAGAGTTAAAGTTGTAACATATTCTAGCTCATTAACATTGGGCTGTGTACTAATGCAAGAAGGTCATCTAATGGCCTGCTCTTCAAGGAAATTGAAGATACATGAGAAAAACTATGAGCATAAAATTTGGAACTCTTAGCAATGGTTCATGCTCTTGAATTATGGTGACATTATTTACCTGGCAAGAAGTCTACTCTAGTCACACTGACCACAAGAGTCTCAAATGGATCTTTATTTACCTAGATTTAAACATGAGACAACGATAGTGGATTGAAGTTTTGAAGCATATATGGATGCTCAATCTTTAGCATGTACTCAAGCTTTGTATCAACTCTATCTTTATGGGAGAGAACCTCTATCTCTATGAGTGAAGCATGATAGTTTCTCTTCTCTCATTGAGATTCACAACTTGAGTACGTGCTCAAGCTTATATCAGCATTGTCTTTCTTAAATGAATTTCTAAAATGTCTCTGAGATAGAGCTTCAATACATGCTCAAGCTTGCACTAGTCCTTTCATCCTAGGGAAGGCGTGCAGCATGGTAGTTTCTCTTATCTTAGTGAGATATGCAGCTTGAGCATGTGCTCAAGCTTGTATCTACGCTGTCTTTCTTACATGAACTTCTAACATATCTTTGTGACAAAGCTTCGATACATACTCAAGCTTGTACCAATCCTTTTTTTCTAGGGGAGGAGCTTTGCAATATAGATCCCTAGTTCCTCCTTTCTCTTGTAGATGATTTTTAGGAGAGAGCTTGAGCATGTGATCGAGCATATAGCAACCTTCTTTGTTTGATATGACTTTGAGGTGATTTTTAGATAGAAGAGAGGGAAACTTGGCAAAATAGTGGGATAGAGCTTGAGCATGTGCTCAAGCTTGTGTATACCCTCTCTATTTTTATGTGACTTTGAGATCACTTTAGGAGGGAGCTTGAGCACATGCTCAAGCTTGTATCAAACCTCTCTCTATGGGGGAGGAGCTTGGTAATATTCTTTTCTCTCTATCTTTGAGCGTAGCAAGTAGTTTCTCCTCTCTCATGGAGATATCTATGAGATAGAGCTTGAGCATGTGCTCAAGTTTATATCAATGCTATCTTTCTCATATGAATTTTTGAAATATCTTTGAGACATGGCTTAAGCATGTGTTCAAGGTTGTATCAACCCTTCCTTTCTAGGGAGGAGCTTTATATGATAAGTTCATGGTATCTTCTTTCCACTCCTTTCTCTTTTATATTTATTTGAGAGAGAACTTGAGCATGTGAACAAAACTAGAGCAACCTTCTTTGTTTGATATGACTTCAAAGTGCCTTTGAAATAGAGAGAAGGGAAACTTGGAAAAATACTTGGGTTGACAATGTTCTCAAACCTATATAGATCCTCCCCGCTTTTATGTGACTTTGAGATCTTTTTGGAATAGATATTGTGAAGCACATTCTCAAATGTGTATCAACCCTCTCTTCACGAGGGAGGAGATTGGTAAAATTGTTTCCTCTCTATCTTTGAGTGTAGCATGGTAGTTTTTCCTTTATCATTCACATGTCTATGAGATGCAACTTGAGTGTGTGCTCTGGCATGTATCAACATTTATTATTTAAATTTATCACTTAAGATTGATCTCAAGCATGTCCTCAAGCTTGTATCAACCCTTTATTTAAGGGGGAGGAGCTTCACAACATAGGTTCCTAGTTTTTCTTTTTTCCTTCTAGATGTATGTAAGGAGAGAGCTTGAACCTATGGTCAAATAGCATATAACGACCTCCTTTGTTTGATATGACTTTGAGATTTCTTTGAGATAGAGGGAAGGAAAAGCTAGCAAGATGGTGGGATGGAGCTTGAGCACATGATCAAGCCTATATAGACCCTCTCTACTTTTACATGACTTTGAGGTCTCTTTTAGACAAAGCATGACATGCTCAAGCTAGTGTCAACCCTCTCTTTATGGGTGTGGAGCTTGGTAATATTTCTTCCTCTTTATCTCTAATTAGAGCACGATAGTTCCTCCTCTATCATTGAGATGTCTATGAGATAGATCTTGAACACATCCTCAAGCTTGTGTCAGCACTCTCTTTCATAGGTACTACACATACTCATCAAAAGTGTAAAAGTTCGCAACTTTCCTTAAGGGTAATACTTTACTATGGTGGACATCTCTTTTGATGCGGGGTAGAGCACCATCCACTTGAGTTCAATTTGAGTAAGTATTTTGACATGTCTTTGATAGATCAATTTTAACATTCAGCTTGTGTGGCAATCAAAATCGGCAACTAGTGCGAATTGATAAGGAACTCCAGGAGAAGAAGTTTCTTCTCAAGCAGACACCACCACCTAGGTTTAGCAATGAAGGACCCAAGGTAGAGCAAGATATAGAAGCTTGGATTGAGGCTATGGAAGACTATTTCCTAGCTGCTGAAACTACTATTGCAAATCAGTCCATGACTGCTTGTCTTCGTATTATTGGCAAAGCTAAGCTTTGGTGGAAACAGTTTTGCCAAGATAAAGGGGTAACAAAAGCTTCCCAAACTTGGGAGCAAATCAAAGAAGCTGTGAAAGGATGTTATCTTTCCCCATCTTTTGAATCAATCAAGATGAATGAATTCTACAACTTATGACAATTAAACCTAACCTTGGAAGGGTACTATTCTAAGTTTGTGAGTCTGCACAAATATGCACCCCCAATGATAGCATCTCAACAGATTGCAAGGTTTCGCCAAGGATTAAATCCACCCTCGGACACTCACCTTGAATCAATGAGACCAACAACTCTCGAAGATGATCTTATGCAAGAAAAGCCTATGGCCAAGGAAATATCTCGAAATGGCCAAAGGGACTGCCAAATAAACATCTATGGAAGGGGCTACCCAAACCATGGTGTCAACATGGCCAATGCCAGAGGCAATGGTAGAGCTAATGCAATCACCCAAGGACTAAATGGGATAGGCAACATGCAATGCTACCAATGCGGAAGGACTAGACACCTAAGGGCAAATTGTTCTAACCATCCTCAAAATCCTAACCCAAACCCGGTTGGTGGAAGAGGCTGAGGGAATGGCAACAACCCAGGCTATGGACGTGGAAGAGTAGCTGGTGCTTGGGTAAATACCATGATTAGACAACCCGAGGAATGCACATTAGGTGAAGAAATTAAAAGAGGATCCATTTATGCTGCCGTGGAAAGGAAAGGAGTGGACCACCAATGTTCAGTAATTCAATCTTCAGCTTGATTGATTGTGGTAGCACTCATTTCTTTCTTGTACCCAAAATCTAGAATCTAAGGGGACAAGGAAAATGATAGTAGATTTGGCTAGCTAGAAGGAAATCACCTCAATTGAAATTGTAGGGAAACTTAGATAGCCATATAACTAAAAATCCTACCACTAGGATGCTACGATTGCATTCGAGGAATGGGTTGGCTCAAGAAGAACAAAGCCCAGATTATATGTGCTAAAGAGGAAATAATCTTTCAAGACTTGGAAGGAGAAACCATAAAGGGATATGGGAAAGCTGGAAGAACTAGAGCCCAACTAGCCAAGGCAAGCCAACTCAGGAAAGGATTGAAGAAAGGTCAACCAATCTACATGATCTAGTTGAATAAGGTCGAAAAGACAAATAAAGACACTCTATCTTGCTAGATCAATGACTTTGAGGATGTCTTTCCAGAAGAACTGACTCAATTGCCTCCAAATCTTAAGGTTGATCATGAAATAGAATTGGTTCCTAGAGCTAAACCAGTATCAAAATGACCATACAAAATGTCTATTCATGAAGCTATTGAGCTTAAGGAGAAACTGAGGCAAGTGATAGAGCAAGGATTTATCCGCCCAAGTAATTCACCTTGGGGAGCACCTGCCCTCTTCCAGAAAAAGAAGGATGGAACATTTAGACTCTGCATTAACTTCAAAGGACTAAATCAGGTTACGGTCAAGAACACGTACCCCATACCCAGGATAGATGAACTTTTAGATCACCTACACGGAGCCAAGGTTTTTTCCAAGATTGATCTAAGGTATGGATACTATCAAATCCGAATCAAGGAACAAGATATCCCAAAGACTGCCTTTAGCACTAGGTATGGTCATTATGAATTTTTGGTCATGCCATTCGGATTGACTAATGCCCCAGCCACATACAATTGTCTAATGCAAAACATCTTTTGACCATATCTAGATGATTTTGTGCTAGTATTATTTGACGATATACTAGTGTACTCCAAATTAATAGAGGACCATGAAGGTAACTTAAAGATCACCCTAGTAACACTTCGTGAAAATCGGCTCTATGCCAAGATGAGTAAATACATATTTCTCACTGACAAGATTGAATATCTTGGATACATTGTTTCCACTAATGAAATCTTAATAGACCCTACCAAAGTAAAAGATATCCTAGAATGACCAATACTTAAGACAATAAATGAAATATGATGATTTTTGGGACTGACAAGGATGGTACCAAATCTTCATCAAAGATTATTCTCTCATTACTATACCCTTGGCAAATATTTTGATGAAAAATGCAGTAATCATTTGGATCATTGAGCATCAAGAAAGCTTTGATAAGCTTAAAGAAGCTGTAACCACTGCACCTGTACTAAAACCCCCTGACTTCAGTCAGCCATTTGAGTCACTGATGCAAGTGGACTTGCAATCAATGGGGTGCTAGTACAAGAAGGAAGACCAGTGGCCTATACTTCTAGAAAATTGAAGCTCTATGAGTCCAGCTATGCCACTCATGACCTTGAGTTACTCGCAATAATTCGTGCCTTGAAACTATGGAGATACTCTCTATTGGGACGGAAATTCACTTTAGTGATAGATCAGAAAAGTCTTAAGTGGATCTTCACCCAAGCTGACCTAAACATGAGGCAAAGAAGATTGATAGAGATATTGCAAGAGTTTGATTTTAAAATCAAATATCATCCAAGGAAGGACGATGTTGTTGTGTAGATTCCTTAATCCAAAAAGCCTTTCTTAACAGCATTGTTGAAGTTTGAAGCTTAAATATCGTATCCATACCTGATAACCCTATACTTGAGCTTGTACGCCAAGCTATTTCTCAAGATAAGGAATATGAAGGACTCATGGCTAAGGTACTTCAAGAGGAAGCTTTGACAAAGAAAGGTCTAAGATTAAGGATTATTGTGCTACCAATGGTTGTTTATATTACCATGATCACCTTTGTGTCCCAAAAGGACCAAGAGTGAAGGCCAAGATCGTATGGGAAGCACATGAAAGCCCCATTGCAAGACATTTGGGATATGCCAAGACACCCAACGCAATTCGTAAGGGCTATCATTGGCCAAGATTGAAAATGGATGTATTAAAGTATGTAACTCAGTGTTTGACTTGTCAAAGAGTCAAGGCAGAAAGGATCAAGATGCCTAGAGAGTTACAACCCTTGGACATTCCACAAATGAAATGGGAGTCAATAAGTATGAACTTTGTTGTTGGATTATCCTGCTGCTAATGGATATGATTCCATCATGGTAGTGGTTGATAGATTGAAAAAAGTTGCACACTTGATCCCAATCAAAACAACCTATAAGTCATATGACATTGCTCAAGTCTTTAGGTTACATGGATTGCCAAAAAGCATAATCAATGACCGAGACTCCAGGTTCACCTCTAAGTTTTGGACTTGCCTATTCCAAGAAATTGGAATGCAACTATGCGTCAATACTGCTTGCCATCCTCAAATTGATGGCCAAACTAAGAGGGTGAACCAAACCATTGAAGATATTCTAAGGTCTTATTGTGGCAAAGAACCAAGATGGTGGATTGAACATCTACCTTTGGTGGAGTTTGCTTATGACACTACCTTTCAACAAACAATCAAGATGTCACCATTTCAAGCCTTGTATGGGCAAGAATGTCATACACCTCTAAACTTCTCAGATCCCACTCTCAAGGTAGAGGCTTCTAAGGCTATGCTTGAAAAGATGGACCAACAAATCCAATTGATCTGACATGACTTTCAAGAAGCTGCTCAAGATCAACAAAAGTCCTATGCAGATCTTGAAAGATCCATAAGAACATTCGAGGAAGTTGACATGGTGTTTCTAAGGGTAAGGCCTGAAAAGAGCTCATTATCCTTGGGGAAATACAAAAATCTTAGTCCAAGGTATTGTACCATATGAAGTAATCAAAGTAATGGGAAGGCAAACCTACAAGCTTAAATTGCCACCCCATCTCAAGTTTCAAAATATATTTCATATAAATCTATTGAAACCTTATGTACCAAACCCCGAGCATATGCTTAATGACAAACAAATAGTTATGCCTACCTAAGGAGTTCTAGAAATGCAACCTTAGAAAATTCTAGATATAAGGGAGAAACCTCTAAGAAGCCAAATCCTAAGAGAACACCTAGTACAATGGAAGGACTATTCTGACGAGGATGCCACTTGGATCGATGAAGCAACCCTTATGAAAGAATATCCCCATTGAGATGAGGACATCTCAATTTCTCTAAGGAGGGAAGAATGTAATGTCCCCATTACTTCGTTTATTTTAATAAACAATGTGCATATACATTCCAAATTTTGATTTATGTTGAAAACAAAATGGTAAAGATTGCACATTTTTAAAACTAGCTTTAACTATGAAGATAATTGAAGGAAGGCTTGGGAAACCTTCCCAATACAAGCTTATTAAAACTATGTTTGTAGTATAGAATAAAAAAAAGAATTAGCCTAGTGGATAGGCACTTGGCAGTCAAGTACACTTGGGTGACGACACTGCCGAGGATGGGTGACCTCCTGGGAAGCTTTTCCTACAAGCTAGTGGAAGCTTCTCGCATGCAGCCAACGGCGCCAGTGAAGCCTTCATAGCCATTGCCAAGTATGCCAATCCAAGATGCCAAGGTCTATACCTTGGTCACTGCCTTGGTCGTGAGCCTTGGAGCGATGCCCGCTCGACGACGCAATGTGTGATGCTCACAATATATTCATAAATTATTTATCTCCATGCTACGTTTCAAAAATAGAGCCCCTCTCTGACATCATCGATGATGTCATAAAAAAATGCTAAAAGCAAGCCTTCTCTCTTTACCAAACCCCCCCCCCCCCGATTGCTATATAAACAGGGATAGAGCATCACGTCAGAACAACAACCCATGTAGAAGTCTCTCTACTGTTGACTTAATGAAGCTCTGATGCAATCAATCAACTCTCTCTCTCTGCACACCTACACGGAAGCACTGCTCAAATCTATCAAGCTTTTTCCATGGCTCCCTAAAGATATCGAGATATTGAGGGAGGTCATACTTGGAGAGCTCCCCCAACGAGAGTAAGTAGTCTCCGCTAAGGGAACTCAACACGAAGCTGAAGCGCAAGTGAAAGTTACCTCTAAATCGATTCAACCCAAATGACCGGTTATTCCACAACAAACTGAGGTTGCGGTCATAACCCGTAATCATGATGGATGGCCAAATAGAGATAATTAGATTTTGAACATAAGAAAATGATTACTTTTAAGCTATTAACTCTACAATTTTCCAATTTTTCTATTTTATGTTATTGCTTTTTTGCATCTTACGATAAAATGAGGGATAAGTTAGTAATGTTAGAAAAGCCCATAGGATAATTCTGTTACATAGATTATGATTAGTTAGAACATACTTAAACTTACAGAAACATGTTAGTATTATCAATTGCTTTTTAAGAAAGAACACGAGAATTGATGAGGGGGATAGATTGAAATCTAATTGAGGAAAGTGGGAACATACTTAAACTTACAGAAACATGTTAGTATTATCAATTGCTTTTTAAGAAAGAACACGAGAATTGATGAGGGGGATAGATTGAAATCTAATTGCTTTTTAAGAAAGAACACGAGAATTGAAATCTCCCACTTTCCTCAATTAGGTTTCCTCAATTAAAAAACTAAAGCAAACCTAATTGAGGAAAGTGGGAGATTTCAATATCCTGACAATCGAACGCGTATGGCTGGGTGGACCGGATAAGTTGACACTAGATAGAGATGATTAAATCGTGGCCCTCCTAATATTGGTAGGATTAGTTACCATGTTTAACACCATTTTAGGGGGCCTGAGCTAAGTTTTTACCTTATGGGTAGGGGGATCGAGTTACACTCTCCTCCTTCTCTCACTCTCTTTGAACCAAGTGTGGTGTGAACCTCACTTCTGCCTTTGATTGATTACAAAGTGGTCTTTCTTAGGTGGGTGTTAGATTGTTGTTAGGGGTAACTTGGCCACGCTTCCCCTGTGAAGTAGAACTGAGATTCCCATGTTCAACTAAGTCCTAGGTTTCCCATGGGGAGACTAGATGGTGATGTGCATGGATATGAATTTCAATCGACTACTAAGAGGACTCCTCTGGGTCTGTTGGAGAAGGCACCTCACAACTGGGGTTGATTGATGGCTTTCCTAGGGTGTACCAATCATAGAATACAACGAAGAATCATTTTAGGGTAAAGGAGATGAGATTTTTGCTCATAGGCAGAGGGGTTGAGTCCAAGTCCACCTCATCTTTCACTCATCATGAACCAAGTGTGTCAATTAGTCTATCCTCAATCTCTATTGATTATAAAGTGACCGTCATGATCGAGTGGTAGAATTCCATTAGCAACTATTAAGTTTGTAGGACCTTGCATGTCGATCCTTGTGGATTGAAATCTAGATAGATCTGAGTCCAATTATGCTTGTGGAGTATAGATGGTAGTAGATGGGAAAGGTCTTAAGTGACTACAAAATATTACATTCTATGTCTACTAGTGACAAATACATCACACATAGTATTAGAGCAAATTAATATTTTTTTCTTGAATGGCAAAGTGCTTGAAATCATTTAGAAAAATAGATTTGCAACGAAAGTGGAAGTAGGAAATCTTTGGTATGCATAGGTATAGAAATAAGATAAATATGGACTACTAATAAATTGACATTCCCTAGATTATATCAAAAAAAAAATCTAGAAATGTAATATCACATGAGCAATTATTGAAGCATGGATAGGATCTAAGGGAAGGATTGAGGGTAGTAACAAGTCAAGGCCAAATAAATTGGTGATTTGTGAAGATAGAAAGAGAAATAAACAATATTAACCATCAATTTCTGCTGAGAGATAAAACTAGGACTTCTCAAAAAAGAAGTTTTTTAAAACTTACTACCAAAGTCACATGTAGAAAGAATTGCAATATTTGCATAAAACGATCCATGTAGTCTATCAAGCACGAACTCAATGGAATTTCACTTTGAGTGAGAATTTTAGCATCATGGAGTATATATTTATTTCTCAAGTTTACCAATTTGGTTCAACTCGTTGGACCTTATATCAAGGCTTGGCTAGCCACATTGTTTTAAGTGCAATCAACTAAGCCATTTTTTAGCTCAGTGTCCCAACATGGGAACATATGCCAATCCTCCTTATAATCCTCCCAAAGGAGGAAATTTCAATAATCAATGTAGACGTAGAACAAGGCATAGAGTTGGTGGGCTAGGAGCTAGATGTGGAGCTAAAGCTCGTGCATGTGCTATTTCCATAGATGAAGTGGATCTCTTTAGATAAGAAGGACTATTCAAGTAGGATGTAATAGTCCAAATTGGATGACCAAACACAAGTGTTATCACATAAAGACCTAATTCTAAGTTTGATAAGGTGATGACCTTGTTGTCATGAAGAGGACAGGAAAGAGAGAGAAGAAGAGAGAGAGAGAGAGTGCAGAAGAGAGAGAAAGACTGTGATGAGGAGAGAGAAATACTAGAAAAGGAGAGAGAAAGATAGAAAGAGAGAAAAAGAAGTCATGAAAGCTGGGAGAGAGAGAGATGAAGATGAAAGGAGACTTGTATTATAATCTGATGCAAAAATCAAGTCCCTAACACCTTATATACCAACCAGTGTAGCTAGTATTTTCCCCTTATTAAATCCCCCTCTCTTACATTCCATCCCCACTCGAAGGTTTTTGCCCTCAAAAACAATTTGGGCACTTATGATAATTGGACAGGAGCATATCAGAGTACTACTTTGTTGCATTATTACAAGGGTATACAAATGAATGAAGAGGTATTATTACGTATGATAGGTCATTGGGGTATGTACGAGACATGGGCCTTATTGGGGAATTATAAAAATGAATTTTGACCCAAATATCTTGAGTGAATGCGAGCTGCAAACAGTGGACAACAAATTGTTTACTACAGGGCCCTGCTGTAGTAAATCTATCATAACTTTCTGTAGGAGACTCTGATTGGGGTGTGCCATATATCAAAACGGAGCTCTCGAGGAGTACTTTCAGCCCATGTATGATGTCCATTGCTGTCCATAGTACAAAATAAAATCTGCTTTGAAACATAGAGTTGTCTGCAGTCAATCTGAGGGAAAACAGGGCCATAGTCAACTAGATTTAGCCAAATCTGCTTCTAATAGGTATGAAAACTCTTCCAAAACTGAAGCTGACCTCCAAGAAGCTTCCTCAAGTGGTAAACCTTACCACTTAATCAGGTATTCCATGATGGAGCAAGAGCGAAGCTTCTTCTCCCTTTGTCCTATGATTTGCTCGGGTATGTATTGAATGATGCCTTCTTCATCTATTGGTGGTAACTCCTCAACATAATCCACTGATGACCCAATGAAGGGCTTCAATTGACTCACATGGAAGACATTATGAATCTTCGTGGATGGGGGTAATGCTAAGCGATATGCCAAGTCTCCTACTCTTTTGGCAATCTGGTATGGCCCATAGAACTTGTGAGCCAACTTATTGCTAGACCCATCCTTAAGGGTGGCATATCTGGACTTGGGAACCTTCAAAAGCACCAAATCCCCTTCTTGGAATTCAACATCCCTTCTTTTGCCATCAGCATAAAGCTTCATTTGATCCTGAGCTTTCTTCAATTTGACTTTGCATTGCTGAAGTAAGGACTACATTCTATCCAATTCCTCCTTGGTTTGTGGGTTTATTTTATCATTGAAGATAACCGTGGGAAGGGGCACCTTATAGTCGTACAATGCCTCAAAGGGTGAAACTCCAATGCTAGAGTGTGTAGAGTTATTATAGGAAAACTCTACCAAATGCAACCATGTGTCCCAAGCATTCTGCACATCATGACAGAAATGCCTCAAGTAAGTTTTCAGCCACCTCTGTCTAGCCATTGGTCTGTGGATGGTAAGCAGTGGAAGGGGCTAACTGAGTGCCCATAGAGCTGAAAACTGCCTGCCAAAAGTTGCTCATGAACTTAGCATCCTGGTCATGCACAATGACCAGTGGTAAGCTATGTAATCTAAAAACGTGTTCCATGAATTGGCTGGCTACTTGAGAAGCATTATATTGAGTCTTTGTAGGGATGAAATGGGCTGCCTTGGTGAGTCTGTCCACCACTACATAGATGTTGTTCCATCCCTTCTTGGTCACCAGTAGGCCAGTTATGAAGTCCATAGTAATGTGTGTCCATTTGCCTTCAGGTATAGACAATGGCTGCAGTAAACTAGCTGGTTTTAAGGTGCTGTCCTTGTTTTGTTGACATGGCACGCAGCTCAAGACAAAATCTTTTACATCCTTCCATAGGCCTTTCCAATGAAAGATTTTAGCAATCTTGTCATAAGTTTTAAATATCCCCAAGTGACCAGCTGTAGGTGAGGAATGCATCTCTTGCATGATCTTTTGCTTGAATGGAGAAGTGTATGGGATGGCAATCCTGCCCTGAAACCATAAGAGACTGTTCTTAAGCTGATATGGAGAGTTTTCTTCTACATGCCCTTGCTGTAATTTCTGGAAAATGTGGCTGAAATTAGCATCTAATAGATAGGCCTCCTGAAGCTCTTCTATCCAATCATTATGAAGTTCCATGATGGCTGAAACTTTACAAGCCCACATTCAAGATAATGAATCAGCAACTACATTGTCTTTTCCCTGCATATGTATAATGTCAAAGTCATAGTTCTGCAATGTAGCTACCCATCTGCGTTGTTTGGGGGTAAGATTAGACTGAGAGAGGAAGTATTTGAGGACCCTATGGTCGCTCTTGACCCTAAATCTGCTGTTATACAAGTAGTGGTGCCATTTCTTAATGGCATGAAGGATGGCCAGCATTTCTTGGTCATATACATTCATGGTCATCTCATTTTCAGCAAGTTTGCGGCTCTCAAATGCTATAACCCCATGCTCCTGTAACAATACAACCCCTATGCCTCTGCTAGTGGCATCACACTGAATGGTGAATTCTTTCAAAAAATCTGGGCAAACTAAGATGGGCGGTGAGGTAAGCAATTCTTTGAGCTGATTAAAGCTCTTATCAGCTATGGCATCCCAAAAAAATGCCTATTTCTTAAGCCTATCCGTCAAGGGAGCTACAATAGTGGCATAATGCCTAATGAATTTGCAATAGAATGATGAGAGGCCAAGAAATCCTCTAAGTGAAGTGGTATTTGCAGGTGTGGGCCAATCTTTTATACATTGCACTTTCTTAGAATCATCCCTAATTCCATCTTCACTAACAATGTGCCCCAAGTATTCCACCTCCGTTTGCATGAAAGAACATTTTGTCTCCTTGGCAAAGAGTCTATGCTGCCTCAATACATCAAACACCTGCCTCATGTGCCAAAGGTGATCCTTCAGTGATCTACTATAGATGAGGATGTCATCAAAGAGGACCAACACAAATCTGAAAAGAAAGGGCTGAAGTATTTTGTTCATTTGGTGCGCAGATCGGACGCAGGTAGCTCACGTAGTGAATTCCCAAAGGTCCCCAAGAACAAAGCACTCTACTTTTTAGCACAAAAACCAATGAGAAAGCAAGCACGACATGAGACAAGAGACAAATTGGGTTGAATCTCCCCCATGCCTTGTGTGAGCGCTTCACAAAGCATGTATTTAATATATATTTCCAATCTTTTTGCTCAAAAATAGCCCAATTACAAAAATATGACAAGCTTTTAGCTTTTGAGTTTGCTTTCTACCAAAAATAGGAAAATAAAGCTAATGGACGGTGCCCAAAGAGTCTGGCACGCCCAATCTCAATGTCCAAATAAAAATAACATATCCAGGCGCATAAGCGCATACAAAATAATAATAAATAGTCGATGTCTCTATAGACATAATCAAAATATAGGCGTGGCGCCTATCAAAATATATCCAAAGGTCGGAAACCCGCTAGACTCCAATGCTTTCCTCCGCCACTCCTGCTATCTCTACACATCAACTGAAGCATTCACAATCGTTAGTAAAATAACACAATTAAACCGACAAAAGTGAATACCTAGCAGTCTTCAGCTACATAAATAAATCAACTGGTTAGAAATAAATCCTAACCTTAATTTATTACGAGTGCGCACTCTAAACTCATAAACGTTTATTAATTTAATATGCATTTTGCGGAATCACCCGCTATGGAATCACCCATGTACACACTAAATTAATGAAACGCCCGAAAAGGACAGGCGTCCCCATCAACTTCTCGCACAAAGAATCCTCTTTGCGTATGAGCCCCGGTCATCTAAGTTTACGGAATCCACCGTAAAACCTCACGGAATCCACCGTGGAATATGCCTCCTGGCATCATACCCCCGGGGTGGGATAGCAATTGACCTCAATTGCTATTAGCTCAATGTGGAGCTAACAGAGTGGGGAAAGCATTTAGGTCTCTAGCGTGCATCCATTGTGCTTCTTCTACAGGATGGTTCTTAAATTTCACTAGATATCTAGAGTACCTTCGGCCAGTTCTAGTGGTCATGTAGTCAGTGTCTATGATGGCTTCTGGTTCAAGGATTTCAGTCTCTTCTTCTAGTAAAGGTGGGTTTTCAAATACAGGGTGGATAGGTAATTGTCCTCTAAATGGTCTCAATAAACTAATATGGAAGGTATTATGAATTTTCCAATGAGATGGCAATTCTAACTTGAATGCATTGTCATTAATCTTATGAATGATTCTAAATGGTCCGTAGAATCTAGGGGCTAATTTGACAACTGGATGTCTATCTACACTTTGCAGTCTACGCTTTTCTATTCTAAGCCAAACATAATCATCAACTTTGAAATTCATGGCTTGTCTTTTCTTGTTGGCTTGTTTGGTATATGATTGTTGGGCTTTAGCAATCATATCCTTTACTTCATCAAAAATAGTGTTATGCATAACAGCAATATCATCGGCACTTTGTATTCTATTAGACAAAGATGCAACAGGTGTAGATAATCTATGTCCATAAATAACTTCAAAAGGTGCTTTCTTTGTAGATGTGTGAGGTGTATTATTGTAAGCAAACTGTAATAAATGTAAGTGAGTATCCCATGTTTGAGGTTTAGAGATAGTGTATGCACGTAAAAGATCTAAAATAGTGCTATTTGTGGCTTCTGTTTGTCCATTTGTTTCTGGATGAAATGCAGATGAAAAATCAATCTTTGTGCCTAGATTTGCAAACAGTGTAATCCAGAAATTATTACAAAATCTAGAATCTCTATCTGAAATAATCACTTTCGGCAATCCATGGTTAGTAAAAACAGTTTTCAAAAATAACTGTGCTGCTTGTGATGCTGTTAAAGTTTTCTTACATGCAATGAAATATGCTTGCTTACTAAATCTATCTACAATTGTCCAAATCATGTCATGATTAGATTTAGTATTTGGTAATCCAGTAATGAAATCCATAGATATATGTTCCCAAGGTTTAGATGGAATAGATAAAGGCATTAATAACCCATACTGTTTACCATGATGTCTCTTTATTCTTTGACAAATCAGACATTCAGAAACAAAATTAGACACGTCTGCATCCATATGCGGCCAATAAAAATCTTCAGTTAACATGCGTAATGTAGAAATGATACCTCTATGACCTTGATATGGGGGACAATGAATTTCATTCAAAACAAATGATCAGAATGGAATAGTAACACACAGTCTCTTTTCAAAGAACATGAATCCATCATTATATGATAATGAATCAACAGGAATGAAATTATTTTGAACTAATTTTTGCCAATCAGAATAAAAAGTAATATCCTGGTGATATGTGTCTTTCATAGCAATCAAAGAATCAAAAGATATGATAGAAATGTTATGAATTGCAGGTCTTCTACTTAATGCATCGGCAACTACATTTTCTTTTCCAGGTTGGTATTGAATGATAGGATGGAAACTTTGAATGAATGAAGCCCATTTGATATGGCGGTCAGAAATTTGGGGCTGACTAAGTAGATGTCTAATGCTTTGCTGGTCGGTCTTTATCATGAATTCTGAACCCATTAAATAATGCTTCCATTGTTTCAATGCTTGAACAACTGCTAAAAGTTCCTTGTCATAAGTGGAATATTTGAGCTCAGAGGGTTTCAACTTAGTACTAGAATATGCTATTGGATGGTTATCTTGCATTAACACGGCTCCTATTCCTGATCCGCTAGCATCAGTCACAACTAAAAAGAATGGTCTGTTAAAGTCAGGCAATTGTAGGACAGGGGCATTGGTCAATGCACGTTTAAGTAAATCAAAGGATTTCTGCTGGTTTTCAGTCCATTGATAAACAATACCTTTCTTAAGAAGTTTGGTCAATGGTAAAGCAAGTAATGAGAAATTACGTACAAACTTCCTATAGAAACTAGCAAGACCAAGGAATGAGCGTAATTCATGTACATTTTTAGGAATAGGCCAATGCAATATTGCGTCAATTTTCTTAGGATCAACTTTTATTCCTTCCTTTGATACAATATGACCTAGATATTCTATTTCTGTCTTAAAGAATTCACTCTTGTCAGGATTTGCAAACAATTGATTTTCTTTCAGTAATTGAAAAACTAATGATAAATGCTCATAATGCTCTTTTTCACTTTGACTGAATACTAAAATATCATCAAAGAAAACAATCACACAATATTGATATTTTAGAAAAATACGATTCATCATTCTACTGAAAGTGGCAGGTGCATTAGTTAATCCGAATGGCATAACTAAGAATTCGTAATGGCCAAACTGTGTCCTGAATGCAGTCTTAAATATGTCAGATCTATCTAGCCTCACCTGATGATATCCAGATTTAAGGTCAATTTAACTAAATATAGAAGATCCTTGCAGTTTGTCCATAAGGTCGTCAACTCTAGGTATAGGATACCTATTCTTTACAGTGATCTTATTTAATGCTCGGTAGTCAATACACATCCGATAAGTATTATTCTTTTTCTTGACTAAGAGCACAGGTGCACCGAATGGAGAACTGCTAGGTCGAATTAAACCTCTATTTAGTAATTCTTCTACTTGACTCTGGATTTCTTTTTGCTCTATTTGATTGTGCCTATATGGGGCTTTGCAAGGTGGTTGTGTGCCAGGTATTAGGTCAATCTTATGGTCTTCTGGACGTGATGGAGGTAAACCTGGTGGTAGGTCTTCTGCAAAACAATCCTTAAAATATGCAAGAAATTCCTTATGTCTAGGGTGCATATGAGTTTCTTTTGCGTGCAATTCATTCACCCAAATGAGATATGATTTAGTATTCTTGCGTAGTGCACGTTTTGCTTGAGTATGCGAAAGCAGTGGAAACATATGAGATGCATGCATACCAAATAATGTAATAGATTTTCCTTGAAAATTAATATTCATTGTGTGTGTGGAATAATCTATATTAGGATTATGTTGATGTCTCCATGGCATTCCTAAAATAATGTCGCTAGATTGTAATGGGACAACTAAGAAATTTCTTCTTTCAATATATGGACCAATTTGAATTTCTAAATTTTGAACTTCTTGTGTGCCATTGTACCTAGTGCCTAAAAATGCAGCTTTTATGCGATAGTGCGTAGGTACTGTATGCAATTTTAATTCCTTTACCAATTTTGCTGAAATAAAATCATGCGTACTACCGTCATCATGCAATACAGTTCTTTCTTTTCCATGCACCATACATTTCATAGTCAACAATGAATGTAAAGTAGGCATACCTGGTAAAGTGTCGGAAGTAGTAGTAGGATCATCTTCTTCTTCAGTGAAATCCGGCATATCCTCATGCTCGTCTTCGTCCATAGCTCCAAGGTAGTTGATATATGCTGATGGCTTCTTTGAATGACAATTTGCTGCGAGATGGCCTGGCTGGTGACACTTGTAGCATACGATAGGCTTGGCTTTGGTCACATTATTTGCAATGGCTGGAAGTCTGGGTATATTTGGATTTGCTTGTTGGATAGGCTTAGGATTTGGATTGACAGTGGATGGTAATGCAGGTGGTTTAGGCCAATTCTTGCGGAAAGATGGTGATGAAAAACGACCTGGATTAAACCTTCTGAAATTTGAATTAAATTGTTTAGATCCATAATTACCGTTTGCTTGGAATGGCTGTGGTCGTCGATCTCTTCCACGTAACTTATCTTCAGTGTCGTGAGCTAAGGAGATGGCATCTTCAAGAGTAGCAGGCTTGAACATATTCACCTCAGCGTAGTAATGTCCAAGAAGTCCAGACATATACTTCCGCTTATGGGTCGTCTCTGGTACGTCTTCAAGCATGCGTAGCTGTAGAAGTGCATTCCAAAAACGCTCTGTATACTGTGGTATAGGCTCACGGTCGCATTGTTGCAGTAAATCCCATTGCTTGATTGCCTTCTCATGAAATTGCGGTGGTAGAAAATTTTGCATGAACTTCTTCTTGAAATCTTCCCATGTAGCAGGACATTCTATGCTCTTGCGGACGACAGTCCACCAAAGCGATGCTCTATCTATCAGATGATTAATAACACACTTGATTTTATCTTTCTCAGGATAAGTTTCCTCATGGAAATAGTCATCAAACTGGCTAATGAATGATAAAACAGTCTTTCCTTCTCTTATGCCATTGAAAGTGCGAAACTTGAAACTTCGTTTACTTATCTTGGATTCCTTGCGAATGGTTTGTGCTTCAAGAGTGGCGTCGATGGTACGGCGAATCAGATCTTCAGCTTGAGGTTCTTCTTTATCAGTAGACGCTCCTTGTAGCTTTGTCAATTGCGCTTGCAAGGCTTGCCTAGCTCTTCGCTCTTCGTCCAATTGCAACATGATAAGATCCAGCTTTTGTTCCATGGTAGGCTCGGGTAGGTCGTCTTCAGCCATAGGATCATCCATAAGTGGGGTAGTCATCCTGTAAAACTCAACAAACCTTTCTCACTCAAAATCAGTTAGCGGGATGAGCGTAGCTCAAATTTGGGGTTACAAGGCTATGTATTTTGGGTATTTTCTTCTTCAATTTTCAGAAATTCTGAAATATTTCTGTCTCCGTTTGCTGAAAGTACTTCAACGAACTTGCAGATAGGTAAAACAGCTTGCTGCGAACAACTTTCCAGTTCTGAGTTTTTGCAAACGAACAAGTCTTCTAGGAGTTTCGAGCGTTAGTCAGTTCTGATTTAGTCTGACTTGCAGAGTTGCAGACTTAACAGACTTGCAGGGTTGTTGACTTGCTGAACTTAGCTGATTTGCAGGACTTGTAGTACTTGATTAGTGTCGACTTGCGAAACTTGTCTTCTGGAGTGCGTGACCGAGAGTTTACAGACTTGTCTGCCCAGTAGAACTTGCAAAGTAGAGTAGGATTTAAGCTTAATTAGTTAAGCTTAAAGCTTAATAATAAGAAGAAGGCCGCCGTTTTTCTGATCGTGGGGGGGGGGGCCGTTTTTTTATTCCGCCGAAAATTTCGAAGCTTCTCTTGTTGATCACGATTTGAAGATTATGAAGCTAATAAGCTTCTTAAGCTTAAAACTAAGCTTTTTGATGAAATAGATAAGAAATTTCTCACTGGTTGATCACGACTTGTTCATGGAGTTGAGGGAGTGGTCCTCCGCCGACAGAGAGTGGTCCTTCGCAATCTGAGAGTGGAAACAGGGGTTCTTGATCGCCAGAAGTCTGCCTGTATCGACGGTTCGCGACAAGATTGACTGTAGAGGTCGTTTGTTCCTGGAGCTCCGCCTTCGCCCGAGATTGGTAGCGATTGGAAGCCCTTGATCTCTGCTCCGCTCTGATACCACTGGTGCGCAGATCGGACGCAGGTAGCTCACGTAGTGAATTCCCAAAGGTCCCCAAGAACAAAGCACTCTACTTTTTAGCACAAAAACCAATGAGAAAGCAAGCACGACATGAGACAAGAGACAAATTGGGTTGAATCTCCCCCATGCCTTGTGTGAGCGCTTCACAAAGCATGTATTTAATATATATTTCCAATCTTTTTGCTCAAAAATAGCCCAATTACAAAAATATGACAAGCTTTTAGCTTTTGAGTTTGCTTTCTACCAAAAATAGGAAAATAAAGCTAATGGACGGTGCCCAAAGAGTCTGGCACGCCCAATCTCAATGTCCAAATAAAAATAACATATCCAGGCGCATAAGCGCATACAAAATAATAATAAATAGTCGATGTCTCTATAGACATAATCAAAATATAGGCGTGGCGCCTATCAAAATATATCCAAAGGTCGGAAACCCGCTAGACTCCAATGCTTTCCTCCGCCACTCCTGCTATCTCTACACATCAACTGAAGCATTCACAATCGTTAGTAAAATAACACAATTAAACCGACAAAAGTGAATACCTAGCAGTCTTCAGCTACATAAATAAATCAACTGGTTAGAAATAAATCCTAACCTTAATTTATTACGAGTGCGCACTCTAAACTCATAAACGTTTATTAATTTAATATGCATTTTGCGGAATCACCCGCTATGGAATCACCCATGTACACACTAAATTAATGAAACGCCCGAAAAGGACAGGCGTCCCCATCAACTTCTCGCACAAAGAATCCTCTTTGCGTATGAGCCCCGGTCATCTAAGTTTACGGAATCCACCGTAAAACCTCACGGAATCCACCGTGGAATATGCCTCCTGGCATCATCATTAAGCTTTGAAAGGTGGCCGGTGCATTAGTGAACTCGAGAGGCATGACCATAAAATGATAAATCCTTCGATTAGTTCAAAATGCTGTTTTGACCTCATCCCCTGCCCTCATGCGGATCTGGTGATAGCCTGACCTCAAACCTATCTTCAGAAAGTACTTAGCCCCCTTGAGTTCATCCAGCAAGTCATCTATGCGTGGAATGGGGTACCTGTTCTTCACGGTGATCTTATTAAGATCCATGTAGTCTATGCACATCCTGAAAGATCCATCCTTCTTTTTGGCCAATAACACAAGGGAAGCATATGGTGAAGAGCTGGGCTCAATGAATCCCATGTCCAGTAATTCTTTGACTTGTTTGGCAACTTCTTCTCTTTCACACCTAGATAATCTGTAAGGTGGCTTGTTCACAGGCTTTGATTGAGGCTCCATATCTATGGGATGATCAACCGCCCTATTAGGGGGTAGTGCTGTAGGTACTTGGAAGAGGTCCTTGTACTCTTCTAAAAGAGTTCTCAATGTTGAATTCTTTACTATTTTAGTGGACTGATCTAAATTTTCTTTATTTAACTGCAATACAAAGATTTGGGACCGTTTCTTGAACTCTTTCTTGAGTTGTTTGCTGGTAATGAGCTGAAATTCACTATTATTTTGAATTCCCTGCAGGTGAATGAGCTGTCCCGCACTGACAAACTCCATATACAGCAGGGAAAATTCCATGGTTATAGTGTCCAAAGTTTTCAGCCAATCACAACCCAAGACAACATCTATAGGCCCCATTTCCAATGCAATTAAATTCAATTGCTGTCCAAAACTTTCAGCAACTTGAATATGAACAGTAGGGCATACTTGTGTGCTAATTTCTTCATCCCATTTGGCAACTTGCACCTTCAATGGTTGCTGTAAATCAGTGGGAAAACACTTCAGTCTGTCCATGACTGCTCTGTTAATGAAACTATGAGTGCTACCACTGTCTACGAGTATAAACACATCCTTCCCCCATGAATTTGGCCCTTAATACGCAATGTATTAGGCTTTTGGATCCTGTCCAAGCATCCATAGATATGATATAAGTAGTGGCAGCATATATTTCAGCATGTGGTTCGATTTTTCTACCTATACCTCATGATACGTGGCCACCAGGGTCAAAAGGAAAAGAGTCAATAGGGTCAAAGAACTCTTCTTGACCAAACTCTTCATCAGCATCATCTGTTTCAGGAGTCATCATAAAAACATGTGTATCCTCAGGTTCCTCCTCTGAGTCCTCAAATACCAACATGCTATGAACCCATGCCTTAGCATTTCTAAAAGCACATTTTGAGGCATGATCAGTTGTATATTTTTCACCACACTTGAAACGAAGCCCTTTTTCCTTTCTTTCTTTATACAAATCCATGGGAATGGACGTTGGACTGAAGCATTTTTATTTCTATTGTCCCCTTGTCTATTATCCATTCTTGGGCTATTTGCTATCCTTAAATTACCTTGTGGTCTTGAGACATTAAAAGTGGGGTATGTGGGGATTTTTGGAGTGCTGAATGGCATGTTACCACCACCATAACTGGCCCCAACTACCCTAACCTTACAGCACCTCTTTGCTGTCCAAAATATGACTGCATATGTCCTCTTTGCTGCCCAAACACTGGCTGAGATGCCCCTCTTTGCTGTCCATACTGAAATGAAGCATCCTAGTGATACTTGCGAGAATACCTCTCAGCCAATCCAATAGCTTTGAATAAATCCGATGGGTTTTGAGCTAAAACATCAGTCGCGAGAGTTGGGGATCCAGCCCGTACACATACTTGTGTAACTTGGCATCATCACTAATCGACTCAACATACATGGTAAGGTTGAGGAACTAATTTGTGTATTTTCTAACAGCAAGACCATGCTATTCAAAGCCATACCATTGGCGGGCAAGCTTTTCTTTCTCCACCAGTGAGACAAATACTTGCACCATGAGTGCCTTGAATGCTTCCCACGAGTTCACTTGTTGATTTTCTCTTTTAATGTACCTCCACCATGTATGTGCAAATCCTTCCAAGTGGATTGTTGCAAAATGGATCTTTTGGTCATCACTACGGGGCAAGATGTCAAAATAATCATCAATCTTGGAGAGCCACTCTTCGAGTTCAGCTGGAGATGATGACTGACCATTGAATTTTGAGAAAATAATCTTGTCTCTCAGCTCTCTTTCATGATTAGGCGGTTGTCCCATATATCCAAACTGAGGCTAATCCACGTGGCTACCCAAAAATGAACCATTGTTAGAGAAATTTCCGCCAAAAGATGGCTGAACTTGCATAGATGGCATGGGCCCTTGTGATGACTGAAAATTGCCCCTCATTGCATTGTTCATGGGCTCCTCTTGTCTATGTGAAGGCTCTCCCTGTTCAAAAGTGCTGTTAGGGATGCCCATTCTCCCCAAAATGCCTTGGGAGTTCATATTTGTTGCATTCACTAATGGGCCCGTCACTCATTCAGCATGCATACCCGATCTATCATCATGTTCCTTCCCTTTCATTTGGAATTCCATCCACTTAGTGAGCTGGGCAGCAAGGGTGTCCATAGTGGTCTTCATTTGACCAATGGCTTCCATCAATTCTCTATGCCTCTCAACATGCCTTGTCTCATGCGAACTGAGGGTGTTTGTGAGCGCGCTGACGCTCTCCATGTCATGAGAATAATCTTCATTTGAGGGTTAGTTTCAGCCCTCAGGGTGCATGCATCCCTTATTTGTTGCTGAAGGTCATCATTTGCCTTAGTTTTTCCCTTATTCCCTGCCATGGTTAGGTGCAGTCCCGTTAGACCACCTGTCACTATTTTGCCCGTAACTTGAGCTAGGAAGCTCCGATTGACCTAATTTTTTGTTCAACTCTGAGCCAAGGATGCCTCTTCAAATTTAGCATAAATATGCACTCCCAGATTTTGTATAGAAAATTTTGTAATAAGAAAAATAGTGTTGTATTGTGTAGTCTAGCACCCTGTCTACACCTGTAGGAGACCTGTTTTGACCTGTAAGTATCGTGTGGGGTCCAACTAGAACTCCAAAACTGATCAAAGTCCTTAATAGGACCTGTGGGAACGTTGCAAGGCCTGCACCTTAGTTCCTGGGAGCAGGTACACTTTTGTAAATGCAAGCAAATTGCTTACAACACCCTGCGGGGGTCAAGAAAGGGATTGCAAGGAATCAACTTGTCAATGCATGACTGAAGGATCATCCCACATGGCATAATACATTGCCCAACCATCCAAATTCACTATTTGTACCCTTATTCCAGAACTAAGCATGTCATAAACATCTCTTAGCATAATTTTCCCATGCATAGGCATCTCCCATACATCCCAAGCATTGTATTCACTACCATTGACTGCATATGTATTCTCATGTCTGCAAATACATCCTCAGTAGAAATTTCCATACATTTGCAGCCAATAATACATCCATACATCAATGTCAAGTCAATATCTCAGTTCTTCAAGTGGGTACCTGCACCTGCAAGCAACTTCGGGCTCCGGATCACCAGGAGGTTGGCAAAGTTCCCCCCGGGCCGTGTTGTGCACCCCTTCAGGGTCTTTGATGGCAAGGGGGGTCACCCCTCTTTTTTCTTGCCACCTCGCCTAGCATCGGGCTTTTTTCTCACCCGGAGTATACATGGCAGACATTTATTAATTAAGCAATCAGCATGCTATGCATGGTGGCTTGAAAGTAATTCTGTTTATGAAGTGCATGGAATTGAGTTGGGAATAAGGAGAGGGCTTACCGAGCACTGACTCACTGCTAACTCACCTCATTTACAATGGATTTCAAAGATTAGTTTGTGCTCAAACAATCAACACAAGTCAAGAGGTTAGGGTGAGGCAATCAGTAAACAGTAGTGAGAATTTTCAGCATAGAATGGATCATTCTGAATGCAAGGAAGCCTAAGAGAGGACTGAAATTAAATTGGTAGCATGTGAGCATTGGAATCTTGAAGAAAATGCATGATTGACTACTTGAACCTCTTCCAACAATAGGCTTTTAGGCTCAGCAAGAGGATGGAATTAAAAGAGATTTCAAGAGTCAATTACCTCTTTGATTGGTGAAGATGGGTTGAGAATCAATGGCCAATGTCCCATGATTGCTCTCCAATGCTCCCATTAGCTCCATGATGACAACTTCAGCCAAGAATTGAGTCTTCAAGCTTGATTCTTCAATGGGAGAATGAAGGGTTGAATTTCAGTAGTTCTCAGCATGCCTTGAAGGTCATAGAAAAAAAATGCCCCAAAATTTCACCCCATAATGCCTTCCCATGCTCCAAAGCTCTTCCAATTGGATAGGCAAGCTCCATTGATGACAAGGAGTCCAATCTTGAAGCCCCGAGACTCAATCTTGAAGAGAACTTGAAGAAATTGAAGGTCGTGGTCTATGGCTCTGGCTGCGCCAAATGTCCAGCTTGCATTCTTGCCTCCATCTTCAACTACGGGCTTCTTGATGCTTGCTTCTTCAAAGATTCCTGTAGGCACAAGTTCTTGGGACCAAGGAAGGCAAAAGTCCTCAAGAATTAGTGAGTTTTAAAGGAGAATCCATGGTTGTCCATGGCCTACACCTGTTAGGGTTTCAGAGGTTGAAGGATGTCCAAGAAGATGAGAAGGTGGCTTTAGACTTGCAAGAACCAACTGCTAGATGGTGGGGAAGAAGGCCAAGATGAAGGAGAAGCTTGGTGTGCTGCTGTTTGTGCCCAGATTGTTGCTCGAAAATTGCACTGCAAATTGCGGACTGTACACAGGAGGGAAGAAGGTAGTCACCCAATTGGGTACTTGACATGAAGCATGAGACCTCCTGGAAGCTATGGTAGAAGGCATCTGACCATTGGAGATGGAAGGAAGAAGATCTATGTTGTTTCTCCTCCATGGAAGCTTGGCAGGAGCTTGAGAATGAAGAAAGAGAAGACTGCATGTCAAAAGTAACCAAGACTAACTCTTCCCTGCTTCTTTGACCACTGTTTCTAAAAATTTACCTTCAAATTTGGCCCAGAATGACCCACGAGCTGCCAAATCTAGTCTTCCAGCCTCTAACTTGGTCCAAGGACTCCATTAATGCTCTTGACTGCTATTCTCTTGGTCCTTGACCTCTAGCTCTTCAGTGCTCCTCCATTTTTCTGCCTGTCACTGTGTACCTGAAGCTTCTTGGATTTTTAAACCGAAAAGGATGGTAACTGAGCATGTAAGGTAACTAAATGGATCAGAACTAGAGCTCTGATACCACTTGTCATGAAGAGGACAAGAAAGAGAGAGAAGAAGAGAGAGAGAGAGTGCAGAAGAGAGAGAAATACTGTGACGAGGAGAGAGAAAGACTAGAAAAGGAGAGAGAAAGACAAAAAGAGAGAAAAAGAAGCCATGAAAGCTGGGAGAGAGAGAGATGAAGATGAAAGGAGACTTGTATTATAATCTGATGCAAAAATTAAGTCCCTAACACCTTATATACCAACCAGTGTAGCTAGTATTTCCCCCTTATTAAATCCCCCTCTCTTACACTTGTTGAGTGAAAGGTTGGCATGGGACTTAATTCCAAGTTTGATAAGATGATGACCTTGTTGAGTGAAAGGTTGGTTCCTTCAATAAACCCCAATGTGCAAGCTTCTCCTATTCAAGAAAATCCAACCCCAAGGACTAGTGCTCACCAAATGGGAGTTACGTTTGAGGTTTGGAAGCCCTCCAAAGTTAACACTAATCTTGTAGCAAAAGAGCCATTTTTGTAGCAATTTGGACCCTATACAAAAAATTCCATTTCTCATCAACGAGAAAGGTTAAGAAGAAAGGGCCCTATAAAAATGAGATCAACACAATATGTAGTTGAGAAAACATCAAAACGGTTAAAACAAGCTAGGAAGTTTATATTTTTATTTTAATTTGTAACATCATTTTTACAGAAAATAAAAAGTTTTTATTGTTTTTAATCAAAATCATCTAGGAAATTTTTTTATCAAGCTAAAAAATTCATTAAAAAGTACTTTGATATGTATAGTATGTACTCTCATTAAGAGATTTGGAATCAGATAAAAACAATCAACTTTTTAAAGAGCTCCAAATAACATTGCTAAGTACTGTTTTAACCAATTTTCATGTACTTTTAAGAATCTATTTTTTTAATAGAAAATGAATTTCCACTTGAAAATTTATCCAAATATTTTATTCTACTATATTACAATGTTGAAAAAGTCCCATCCAATTTTGGTATCATATGTAAATGTAATTTTGAATATAGTGAAATAAGACTTGAGCCGCTAGGCAAAGTACAAGATTAGTGTTAAGGAATTTAGCTAGCCATATCAATCAAAGTATAAGAAAAATGATACTATTAATTCAAGATCAATGTTCAATTTGAAGGAATTCATAGAAGCCACAGGCAAGATGAAAACTTTCATGGGTGTGACCCCTTTCACAAAAAGGAAAAGGTTGTTGTAAGACATCTATTTGCAGTTGTTAGATTTTCTAACCATGTCATGTGCAAGAATACAAGCATCTTGACCATAGATGACATTCTCATCACCAACTAGAGATATACATCCCTACATGGGAATTATTATTTATATTATTGACATACCCAACTATAAGAATCCAAAATAATAAAGATAAGAATAAAGAACACTAGCCATAGGCTGATTTTGATGTGCAGGTGTTGACACATGAGCATAAACACCCCTAGAAGACTCATGTGAACAACATTGATGTGATGGCCTTAGATATAAGCCTTGGCATCTATCTCGCCAACATGGAATCCGTTCCTCCTCATAGTAAGATGAAATTGCAAGTGACTCATATCCATGTCCCATCATAGCAAGCCTGACCTCCATGGCTGTAATACGGAGGTGATGGTGTATGAGAAGAATCCAAATCTATACAAAAAAAGAGGCTAAACTTCAATATGCTCTTTTAACGTCTACTTTTAAAACACTTTTGACACTATCATCACATTGTGTTGAATACGATTCTCACTACTAGCACTAATAGAACGTACAAGTGTCATTAATAAAGAACTAACATAGTATATTGTTTCTTCTTGTATGAATACACATAGCAAGTATGCCATGGCCCCTGAAACTAAGAGATCTACAAGATTGAATCTTGGACCTTCTTTTGACAAGAGATGTAGCTACAAGTGTCATTTTTGTGCAGTAGAGAGTATGCTTTTTATTGTTGCAATCTAAATCTCATATCAAAATATAATTATATATATTCACATCTAATACAAATTTCATGTCATTTTGATTTTTCCAAAATGGTTTAGGAGACAGTACAGTCTGGGCTAGTGAGCGATCAGACATCCCACTTGGGTCACATGGGGAGACACCGCTTCATAACCTCTTTTATAAGTATACGCTTATAAGTCCTCATTAGTGTTTTTTTTTTCAAAGTCCTCTCTTCAAAAAAAATTCATTATTTATTGATAAGGTCCTCAACTTGAAAGGTATCTGATCACATATTGGTATAAAATTTTGTAAGGATGTTTATGGATGTTCATACTTTTTCTCTATAGAAATAACCATTTTAAGCAATCAAGTTTCAATTTTTATGCTAAAATTTTCAATTTTAGTGGGGGATCATTTGATTTTGCAGCTAAAAAATAACCCTACTTTTCACTTGATGTGTTCAAGGATCCATATTTTTAGCCTAAAAAGCAAAATGTCACTTAAAGAAAAACATGAGTTCTCATAGTATAGAGATACTAACTATAAAATGGATAGAGTCACAAAAATATATATATTTGGATCTATTCTTGTATAGACCAAAGAGAAGTCATGTCCCCACTACAAGAAAGATTGAGATGGCCACATATCAAGGATAAAGAGCTTTGGAAAGGATGCTTCCATCAATATGCCATTTTGTGAATATTGTTTATAACATTTAGATATATTTTCAAGCTAAAATGATTTTTAAAGTACTTTTTAATCATTAACAAATCTAACTTCACTCTTATTAATACAAGAGATTCATAGCAAGAGAGATCTCAAGGTGGTTTCCGAAGAGGAGGAGCAAGGTAGGTAGATGAATGAGGAGTAAACTCGCGCCGCATCCTCATAGTAGCCACCTCATGTAATGATTACATAGGACATGGTAACAATGTTGATGACACAGCAATGATAGCAACTAGGCCTTGGTAGCTTTTGTTGATATTGTATACATACAACTTGCTTTTAGATATTAGATATCTTATTTTGTACATGTTGATATGCATACATACATATTTATATTCACATTATTACTTTACTTTAGTTATTCTTGTCTATTTTTATTCAAGTTTAATTTTTAAGATGATGAAGGGGATGGAGCAAACCATGAGCACATGCTCAAGCTTGTATGGGCCCTCTCCATTTTTCATGTGACTTTGAGGTGTATTTGGATATATGCTCAAACCTCTCTTCATGAGGGAAGAGCTTGGTAAAATTGTTTCCCCTCTATCTCTCTGAGTATAGCACAATAGTTTCTTATCTCTCATTGAGATATCTATTAGATAGAGCCAAAGCACATGCTCAAGGTGGTATCAACACTATCTTTTTAATATTGACTTCCTTTCTCTTTTAGATGTATTTGAGAGGGAGATTGAGCATGTGATTAAGCCTATAGCAACCTTTGTGTTTCATATGACTTTGAGGTGTCTTTGAGAAAGAGGGGAGGGAAACTTGGCAAGATAGTGGGATAGAGCTCGAGCATGTGCTCAAGCCTATATAAACCCTTTCCATTTTTATGTGGCTTTGACCTTGAGCTTGAACATATGCTCAAGCTTGTATCAACCCTCTATCTATCGGGAAGGAGCTTGGTAATATTGTTTCCCCTCTATCTTTGAGCTTGAGCATGTGGTCACACTTATATCAACCATCTCTCATTTTGAAATGAGTTTGCGACGTCTCTCTGGGACAAAGCTTGAGCATGCTCAAGCTTGTATCAACCCTCTATCTATCGGGAAGGAGCTTGGTAATATTGTTTCCCCTCTATCTTTGAGCTTGAGCATGTGGTCACACTTATATCAACCATCTCTCATTTTGAAATAAGTTTGCGACGTCTCTCTGGGACAAAGCTTGAGCATGCTCAAGCTTGTATCAACCCTCAATTTGATTGGGAGGGTGAGGATCTTGGCAAGAAAGTGAGATAGTAGATCTTGGATACATACTCAAGCTGGTATCAACCTCTCTTTATAATGTGAATTTTAAGTTATATTTGGGATGGAGCTTGTGCACATTCTCAACAAACTCATATCAACCCTCTCCTTATGGAGGAGTTTGTAAAGAAGATTTCTCCCTCTTCCTTTGAGGGCATTATAAAATAGTATCTCCTCTCTCATTGAGATGGCTATGAGATAGCACACTTGACCACGTGCTCAAGCTTGGATCCAAATCCTCTCTATTTGATATGAACTTTTGATATAACTTCGGGATGGAGATTGAGCATGTGCTCAATTCATATCAACCCTCTCCTTATGGGGAAGGAGCTTATTAAGTCGGTTTCTTCCTCTCCCTTTGAGAGCATGGAAAAATAGTTTCTCATTTCTCATTGAGATATCTTTGTAATAAAGCTTGAGTATGTGCTCAAGCTTTTATCAACCCTCTATTTCATTAGGGCAAGAAGATTTCCAAGAAGGTGAGATGACAAAGCTTGGGCATATGCTCAAGCTAGTATCAACCCTATCCTTCATTATCTGACTTTGAGATGTCTTTGTAATGGAGCTTAAGCATGTCCTCAAGCTTGAATAAACCCTTTCCTTATGGGGAAGGAGTTTGTCAAGACAATTCTCCCGTCTCCTTTTAAGGGCATGGAAAAATAGTTCCTCCTCTTTCATTGAGATGGTCATCTTCTTATATCCATGTTCCTTATGACTCACATCCACTTGACTATTATAATCCTTGTCACTCAAATAATATTAATAAGATAGTGCTCCAGCATGTGCTTAAGCTTGTATCAACATTATCTATTTGATATAACTTTTTGATTTGTCTTTGAGACATAACTTAAGCACATGCTCAAGCTTGTATCAATTCTCTCTTTTGAAAGAAATCAGAGAGGGAGAGGGAGAAAGGTCAGGCAAGAAGGAGAGCAGTCATGCTCTCTATTCATCTTCCATTATCTTCCTACAGACAACTATATACTAACACAACCAAACATACAAAATCAAAGTAACCTAGATGTAACCATGGTTGAGTTAGTGTGACCCAAACCTTATTCTACTAAGGTAACCAAACCAAAACTAAAGGCTCGTGAGCTTGACTCTCAACACTCCCCCTCAAGCACAAGTATGGTACTTCACTCCAACTAGCTCTCTGAAATGCACAATTTATCTTTACCCAATGACTTGGTAAATATATATGCAACTTGGTCTTCTATCCTCACATGGACCAAATCAATGTCACCTGAAATCACTTTTTCTCTGATAAAGTGATAATGTACCTCAATGTGCTTAGTCCTAGCATGATAGATAGGATTACTGGCTAGGAGCACACTACTCATGTTATCACAATAGAGTGTGATAGGCCTAACTTCCTATATGCCCAAATCATCAAGAAGCTTCATGAGCCATGTTGCCTCACATGCAGCAAGTGCAATACCTCTATACTCTGCCTCAGTACTAGAGAGTGCAATTGTAGGTTGCTTCTTACTTCTCCAGCTAACCATACTACTACCAAGGGAAAATGCATACCCACTAGTAGATCTCCTATCGTAGGCACTTCCTTCCCAATCAGCATCTGTAAATCCTATAAGCTCTAAAGGCTTACCATGCTCATAGAATAGACCATAATATGATGTAGCCTTCACATATCTCAAGATCCTCCTCACTGCATCCAAGTGAGGCTTCCTCGGGTTCTACATGAATTGGCTAATCAGTCCAACTAAATAGCTAAGGTCCGATCTAGTAATGGTAAGGTAAATCAGGCTACCCACCATTTGTCTATACATAGTGACATTCTCAATCTCATGCCCAACATCTGCAAGTAGCTTAACATTCTGCTCCAATGGAGTGCTCGAAGGCTTGCAATCCAACGTACCATACTTGGTTAACATGTTTTGTGCATATTGCTTTTGCAATAACCAAGTACCATGAGGTGTAGAAATAACCTCAATCCCAAGGAAATACTTTAGTTCACCCAAATCTTTGACCTGAAATTCAACATGTGACTTTTCCTTGATCTCTCCAATTCCCATGGCATCATCACCTGTAATGATCAAGTCATCCAGAGAGATGACTAATATCTCATAACTAGCCAATAGGCTATGATCAGCCTTGCCCATAGTGAAACCAAGTTTCTGTAAGCATGCACTTATCTTAGCACTCCAAGCTCTAGGTGCTTGCTTCAACCCATACAATGCTTTCTTCAATCTACACACGTGTAGAAAAATCAGGATGTACATAGCCCTCAGGCTGATCCATGTATACTTCCTCAACCAAATCGCCATTGAGAAAGCATTATTCACATCCATTTGATACATATTCCATTCTCTAGATACTGCCAATGCAATCACTATTCTCACGGTTACCATTTTATCAAAAGGGCTGAATGTCTCCTCATAATCAAGACCATATTGTTGTGCATACTCTTTTGCCACGTCTTGCATTGTATCTTTCCAATGTGCCATTTGATTTACAGTTTACCTTGTATACCCATTTGTAACCAATAGGCATTTTTCCTTCAAGGAAATCAACCAAATCCCAAGTGTCATTTTCAGCCAATGCTGAATATTCCTCATCCATTGCCTTACACCAATGATCATCCAAAATACCTTCAGAAAACTTTGTGGGTTCCTATAAGCCTATCCACAAGCTTTCTGACTCTTTCTTATCTTCTCAACTAAGGTGTAGTATGAGACTCTTCTCTCTCATGAGGTGGTACATATTTATGTCTCACAGTAGGAGTCACAATTGATAGAATACCAAACTCACTATCTAAGCTGTCAGTGTCAGGTGAATCATAACCAGAAGTGAGTGGCCCTATAACATCATCAAGTTTTCCTTTGCCTTTATCCACATTTCTCCCCCCCTCACTGATATATCCATGTTAATGGATAAAGATGCTGAAGTCCTCAATCTACCTGTCCAAGGACTAATTGATGTAGTAGCATCTTTAGAAGGCTCAGAAATTTCTACACTCTCATTTGTACTTGTATGTACATAAAGTCTCCTGACAAACATCATCATCATCTATCAAGATTGTCTTCTTCTCGTGCTATGAATTCAGCTCATCAAATACATCTCTTGAGACCAATGTCTCATGAATAGAAGGATTATAGCATTTGTAAGCCTTTCTATCTTGTGCATACCCAATAAAGATGGCATTTTTCTACCTTTGGATCAAGCTTCTTCCTCTTCTCATCTAGAACATGTACATATGCCAAATATCCAAAGACCTTAAGATGGCTAATGTTAGGCTTTATCCCATAAATCCTCTCGTGAGGAGTCACCTCATGTATCCATGTTGTTGGTGTACAATTCATGACATACACACCAATCATTACAGCTTCTACCCAATATGCATTTGGTAGGCTCTTTTCATTCAATGTGACTCGAGCTGATTACATGATCACCGTGTTTTTCCTTTCTTCCACACCATTTTGTGGTGGTGTGTACCACCTACATGTCAATTGTCTCTTTATCCCATGGGTTGCCAAGAAGTCATCAAAGTCTTTAGAGACATATTCTCCACCACTATCAGATCTCAATCATGAGATGTAACAAGCCAATTCTTTCTCCACACGTCTCTTGAAGTCCTGAAAAGCATCCATGATACCACTCTTGTGCTTCACATACAACCATGTGTACCTACTATAGTCATCTATGAATGACACATAGTAGCATGATCCCCCAAGAGATGCATTCTATGAGGATCCCCATACATCTAAATGTACAATCTGTAATGGTCTAGTAGTGGTGCTTACATGCCTCGTAAATGGAAGCCTTGATTGATTTCCAAATTGATATGATTCACTTACATGTCCCAATTCCACATGCTTAAACTTAGGAAGTCCAAGTACAACTTGCTTATGCTGCATATTTTTCAGCTTTTGAATATTTACGTGACCAATCCTTTTATGCCATATCTCAATGTCCCTTATTGCAACATTGTCATGTGAATATATAGCAACATTCAAGGTTGGAATTTTTGTATCCAATGTAAACATCTTGCCATTTCTTTTGCCTTTAGCAATGAGTTTGCATCCTTGACTATACTCTTCAATGTAGCATCCATCTCTATTGAATCTAACTTGTAGATTTTGTTCAACCATTTGTCCCATAGAAAGCAAGTTTTTGGTAATGGAGGATACATGTAACACATTATATAGACTCTTTTTCTTATCACCATGCATCATCAAGGGAACGATACATGTATGCTTAATGTCATGCTGTGTATCATCCCCTGTGTAAACATACCCATGAGCACCTTCTACCAATGTGTCAAACCACTCTCCATGAGGAGTCATGTGGTTAAATGCCCCTGAGTCTATATACCATACATCATCTGTTTTGCCTTGTGTAGGCAACCCCTTCTTCACATGTTGCATAGCAAACAACTTGTCATCCTCCTGTATACCACTAGAAGAGGCATAGTTACCATGTTTCCTTTCTCTTTCTCTCTGATCATTCTACTTCTTGTAGCAATCTATAGCTACATGCCCATATTTTCCACAATAATGATAATCCTTATTTGCATTTGATTGTTGTCCATGGCTCATTTGGGGTTGTTGCCAAGTACCTCTTCCACTAGATGAGTAATCCCCTCTTCCATGAGCATTAGAGGCGCCTCTATTTACTTGAGGCTACCTATTTAGCCATCTAGTACCTTGTTGTCCACGGGCTACATATGCATTTCCAACCCCTCTTCCTCTAAAGTTTGACCTTCCTCTTTTACCTCTACCCCTTTGATTTGAGTAGAATACATTGTCTCTGTTGTTCTTAGACCCACTGGAACTTTATTGAGTCCAAGCTTCACTTCTTCATGCAAAGAAGTGCCACAAGTTCATCAAAGTCAGGCTGCTCCTGACGCACTGGTATGGAAGTGTCAAACTGCTTATACTCCTCTCCAAGTCCATGGAGGGTAGTGGCCACCAAATCATCATCCTCAACTTCAGCTCCAATTGAGCCTAGTTGCTCTGCAATGGTTCTAATCTCACTCACATAGTCTTCAATAGACCTTCCATTCCTAGATATGTGGCTAAATTTTTGCTTCAATTGTGTCTTTCTTGCATGAGTGACATGGCCATAATTCTTCATCAACAAATCCCAATCAGCTTTTGGTGATGTATAATTTGCAATTTGCATAGCTTTTGTGTCTGACACACATAAGGACAACCAATGCAAGACCTTGCTAGCCTTTTCCAGTCATGTCTTATGTGCCTTTAATTGATCGTGTGTTGGAGGTCTATCCTTCGATAGCTTGGGCTCATCTTCAAGACTTATGACTAGATCTCAATAGCCTCTTCCAATAAAAAAAATTGATATCTTAAACTTCCATTAAACAAAGTTGTTGTAGTCCAGCTTCTCACCTACTATCTAGGTGATAGTATCCTTCTCTCCTGTGTTTGCCATTCCAAAGTTTCTAGCTTTGCAAAAACAAGATTTGATGTATAGAGTCAGTTACCCCAAAATGCCAACATGCAATGCACTTCACTGACCTGTAGTGCAACCAATTTTTTATTAAAAATTTGCAACAATAAACACTATTACATTCTTAGCCATGCCTTATTCCCATTCAACCCTAGTTACAATGCCTCCAACAAACCTACATTCCAATCTGATGTGGTGACTATTCCTTTTTAGCACAATAATATGCTTGCAATTGAAGCCTATTTGTTCTAATGAGACATCATTCACGTTCTAGCATTCACTCACATCAAGCTCCTCAATTTGAGGGCAGGCTTTAGAAATTTGAGATGGAATGGTCTATGATTCCACTTGATGATACAGCTAATATGCTTGGAATGGTAAGGACATCAAATGCTCTGACCTGCCCAAACTATGCAGAGTGTGCTACATAGACTTCTCCACTCCCCTTCAGTGGAGATGACCAATACCTATTGTTGTTGTTGTGTTGCTGATATGGAAAATTTGGTGTTGCTAGTTCAAACACATCCATCGCATTAATAACAAGCTACAAATAGTCTAACAGCACACTTGATTTCAGACAATAAATCAGAGGAAGTGCCGTGCCAGTCTTTCTTATCCGTAGAATAGTCTAATCAAGGCCCTTTGAAATCATTTTTGGGTCAATACAAATCGACATGTATCCACACCGAGTGTAATCATGCATGGCCCCACACGATGATTGTAAGAGGCATCAGTCGTGTGGCTAATTGATGATGCAGCCTGCAATGCTTCTGCCTTTCCAGGAATTCAGTGACAGGATTGTTGCGTAGATGGATATCTTGCGGATGGCTTAACTTCTGGAAGGGGAGTCTCAGTCAATCAGACAAGATTACACACTACAAGGCATAAAGTGCATAGCCATGCGAGGCCAATGTGCCAGACAAGGCGTCCCTCAATGACCTTTTCAGGTTGATGCTGCTCCAGACTTCCTGCCCCATACATTCGTAGCTAATGCGAGCTCTATCATCCTGTGTGTGTGCTCCTAGTATGTCTGCAAGGGGCAAAGAGAATGTGACTGCCCTTCTTTCAAGGTTGAATAAGGCCACATAGTGGACTCATGAATCTTCCTCATCATACGTTGAAGAGGAACGTTAGAGCTAGAACCTGATTTTCTTCATATTTCTGCAAGCTTGAGTTGTGACCCTTTTCAATTTTCAAGAGGCCATGCTCTGATACCATGAAAGAAATCAGAGAGGGAGAGGGACAAAGGTCAAGTAAGAAGGAGAGTATCCATTCTCTCTATTCATCTTCCCACACAGACAACTGTGTACTAACACAACCAAACATACAAAATCAAAGTAACCTAGATGTAACTATGGTTGAGTTAGTGTGACCCAAACCTTATTCTACTAAGGTAGCCAAACCAAAACTAAAGTTTCATGAGCTTGACTCTCAACATCTTTATGAGAGAGAACCTTGGAAATATACATTCATGGTATCTGCTTTTTCTTTCAGATACCTTTGAGTCAAAGCTTGAGCACGTGTGAAGCTTGTATCAACTATTTCTTTTTTGTAAGAATTTTGGAATAACTTTAAAAAAGAGCTTGAGCACATGGTCAAGTTTGTATCCATCCTCTCCTTAAGGAGGTAGAAACTCTTTAAAAATCTCTTTGGGGCAAAGATTGACCATGTGGTCAAGCTTATATCACCCCTTTCTTTGTGAGATAGATAATGTAAAAGTTGGGTTTTGGTTCCATATGTTCAACTTATCCAAATGTAATTTGTGCAATGGATCAAAGATTGGGATGGGTAATGTTTCCACGATAGTGAATGCATGTTTCAACCAATTTCATGGTTCATTTTCCTACTTTAGATGTGAAAGAGTTGAAACATACTATGTGGAGAGCTATTTGATGCCCTTGTTGGGTATGAAGCTATTAGTTGATAAAGAGAAAGCTATAACTATAGCATCTCTAGTTGAAGATTGTGAACAAATAGAGTAGTGTGGTGTTACTAAAAATGTGGACTTAAAGAAGATAATTTAAGGATTTGTCAATCATGAAAGGATCAGCATGTCACCCTATGGGATGAGAGTAAGGTTCACAAATGCCATGAAGGTGTTATACTATTTGTGTATCCTAATAATGTTGTACATTTTGACTACTTGAGAGAGAATTTTATTGGGGTTAGCATAGAGTACACTTTCATTGAAAGTTCTCAAGAGAACTTTTATGTTGTGAATAGATATAGTTAGATAGCCAATCAATCCAGTGACTTTGTTGGGATGGTAGTCCACTACTATGTTCTTCTTTGGACAAATCACACCAAAAAAAAACTTAAGTACTTCAAGTAGTGGAATCCTAGATATGGCTTCTAAAAAATCATTCTCTAAGAAAAGAAAGTATACTTTCATCAAGAGGGTTCAAAGATACATGTGCCCAACAACTGCTAGCACATATACTTCAGTTAGTTCTGTATAACATGTAGCTATTGTCGATTGTTGCTCTAATAGGTATTGCCAATATGCAAATTGTGAATAGTGTGATGCAAATACGTAAACAATTTTGGGGGGAAAATTGTAAATCTTGAACTAATTATGTATATGGCCTGTTTTCCACTACTTGGCACCATGACACTACAAGGAAGACCAATTACACTTTCAAGATAGATGTTTCCATAGTATGTTGTGTGGTATGGTACATAGTACATGAAATTTCCAAAATAATATTTTATCATTATAGAATAAAATTTGAGAGTGGAGCAAGGTGTATGTCCACAGAAATGCATGACTGAAGAGAATTCAAGCACATTTGGGAATGACAAGTCATTTCTCAAAGAGTTTGCCAAAAAAAAGGAGAATATATGCCAAACACAAGTAGGGCATTGATTGATGGAGTCTGAAAAACTCAATTGGTTATTCCAGTCACATATAAGCAACCTAGCATTTTACGTTAGGTGAATTCATCACTATAACAATAGGTTACAAATGACTGAAAAAATCAATATTTAATAGAATTTGGAATAAAGAGTATCTATATGTCACATTAAGTTATAAAAATTCATTGTTTAATGCTTTGATTGTAGAAATGCACTAGATTACCATATAGCTTATCGTGGCAAATGACAACTACAACCAGCTAATAAAAATTCTTGTAATGCTAAGTCGTATATAAATGGCTACTCGTCAAATGGAGAGGATATGGTGATTGATATCGACAAAGATCAGGCAACAACAAATTGCTTCCTCTAGCAGGGAACACTTAATTCCTAAGCTCTCAAAAAAATTATTAGTACAAATGGATAATTGGGCATGAGCAAAGAGAATAAGAATAGATATGTATTTGCATCTCTCGCTTCTTGTTGCATTTTCAAAACTATGCATATTGGTTTTTCATGGTGGGTCATACACACAAGAATGTAGATGCAATGTTTTGTCAATATTCAAAAGTCTTAAGAATGGAAACAATATACACATTGGCACATTTAATGGAGATACTATGAATATATACATAATTAGTGAAAGCCCCATTTTTAGTCACACAATCCTAACTTTAGCAATTTTGTTAATGGATACCTTTTGTGATGGAGTCAATGCTCTTGTTGGCCACTCAATGCCACTCTAATTTCAGTTTTTTATGCAAGAAACTAGTTGCGCCATGCAATTTAAAGTGCATCTAAGAAAAGTTGATTGGATGCCCAAGGATGGGGGTTATATAGTTATGAAAGAAGGATGACCAAGGTAGATCACTACTTCTAAGTGAATGTCTTGAATTGTTGCCAATGGCTAGTTTTGTAAAAGATCATGAGTTAGTTATATCTAGAATAAAGGTTGATATGAGGTTTTGGGAGAATACAAGAAAGGGTCATGATATCCCTTTATACTCCAGGCATCTTATTGACTATTGACACAGTGTTATCAAAGAGATCAAGAATCCTGTTAGTCAAGCAAAGCACAATTTGGCATCATATGCAAACTCATACCCAAGGGCATGTCAAATAGATGATTTTAGCATCACATAAAAAAATGAAGACTCCCAAAAAGATAAAAAATGGTTAGGATTTGAGCAATGGAATGAACACTATTGTGGGCCATGTTCTTTGAAACTAAAGGAAGAATTCAACCCATATATTGATGTGTGGCATGGAGACTTTCTCCTACTACATCCAAATGACAACATCTATCACATTTGGCTTGCACTTGTTGAGTCAAATGTTGAGATGGATAGATATTACCAAACTACCAAAAAGTTATCATCCAGTATTGGGCAACACCATATGCAAAAAGGAAGGGTATGACAGATCTAGAGCTTTATCATGATTGTTGGAATAAGTGTTGGATGGGAGAATAAGGCAGACCCAAACATATGGGAACATGTTGATTCAATTGTTTGGGTATGGAAATCAAATGGAAAAGTTTAACATAAAAGAGTGAATATACCAAAGGTTGCATGCGAGAAGGTACAATCAAATTTATCAACCATGCAACTTTAATCCATAAGCACATGAAGAGTGAGTAACAATTCGGAACCAAAGAGATTCTCTAGTATGTTTGGGGTAAATCTTAACTATTTAATATCACATTTCATTAAATTATATTTTATTAATTGATTTTTAGTTACAATGATATTCAAATTTATTAAGTGTAGTTTAGTTTTGATTCTCCCCCCCCTTTTCTTCTACTCCCCTTTCTCCTAATTTTCCTTTTTTTCTTCTCTCCCTCTCTCTCATTTAAATTTTATCTTCTCTCTCTCTCTCTCTCTCTCTCTCTCTCTCTCTAAAAAATATTTAAAATTATTATTTTTCTTTTCTCTTTTTCTCTATCTCTCTTCCTCTTTCTTCTTCTTCTTCTCTCTCTCTCTCTCCTCATTTTTCTTCTCTCTCCTCTATCCTCTTTTTTCCTTTTTTTTCTTCTCTTTAAATTTTTTACTTTTCTCTTTCTTTTAAATTTTATCTTTCCTCTCTCTATAATTCTCTCTCTGTGTTCCACTTCTCTCTCTCCTTTTCTTCTCTCTCTCTCTCCCCCATTTTCTTCTCCCCCCTCTCTCCTCTCTTTTTCTTTTTTCTTTTCCTCTCTCTCTCTCTCTTAAATTTTATATTTTCTCTCTCTATAATTCTCTTTCTCTCTCTCTCTCTCCTTCCCTCTCCTCTTCTTTCTTTTTTGCTCTTTGTATATTTCTCTCTCTCTCTCTCTCTTTCTCTCTCCCCTTATTTTTCTTTTTCTCTCTATTTCTCTTTCAAGTTTTTTTCTCTTGCTCTCTTTGATCTCTATATATTTTTTCCCTCTCGCTCTCTTTCTCTTTTCTCTTTTCCTTCTCCGTTTCTAATTTTTGTATTTACTCTCTCTCTCTCTTTCCCGCAAATTCTCTGTCTAATTCTCTCTCTCTCTCTACCTTCTATTTTAGTTTATTTTTTCTCCTCTTGGTTTTCTCTCTCTCTCTCTCTCTTTATTCTCCCCTCTCTCTCCTCTCTTTTCTTTCTCTCTCCCTCTCTTTTTTTCTTTTTTTCTTCTTATTCTCTCTTTTTATTCTCTTTTTAAATGTTTTTCTTCTCTCTCTATCTCTCTCACTCTCTTTCTCTTTTCCTTCTCTCTTTCTCCTCTATTTTTTATTCTCTCTCTCTTTTTGAATTTTATCTTTCCTCTCTTTATAAATCTCTTTACATGTTCCCTCTCTCTCTCTCTCTCTCTCTCTCTCTCTCTCTCTCTCTCTCTCTCTCCGTCCCCTTTTCTTCTACTCCCCTTTCTTCTAATTTTCATTTTTTTCTTCTCTGCCTCTCTCTCTTTTAAATTTTATCTTTTCTCTCTCTCTCCCTCCCTCCATCTCTCTCTCTCTCTCTTTCAAGAAATATCTAATTTTTTTTTAAAAAAACTATTTTCTCTTTTTGCCCATCTCTCTTCCTCTTTCTTCTTCTTCTTCTTCTTCTTCTTCTTCTCTCTCTCTCTCTCTCTCTCTCTCTCTCTCTCTCTCTCTCTCTCTTTCTCTCTCTCTCCTTCTTTTTACTTTAAATTTTATATTTTCTCTCTCTATAATTCTCTTTCTGTGTTCAAATTCTCTCTCTTCTTCTGCATCTTTTCTTTCTCTCCTTTTCTTCTCTTTGTCTCCCTCCCCCCTTTTCTTTTGGATCCCCCTCTCTTCTCTCTTTTTCTTTTTTCTTTTACTCTCTCTCTTTTAAATTTTATATTTTCTCTCTCTATAATTCTCTTTCTCCCTATTCCCTTCTCTCTCTCCCTCCATCTCCTGTTCTTTTTTTTTTGTTCTTTGTATATATATATATATATATATATATATATATCTCTCTCTCTCTCTCTCATTTTTATTTTCCTCTCTCTTTCTCTTTCAAGTTTTCTTCTCTTGCTCTCTTTTCTCTAATTTTTTTCCTCTCTCTCTCTCTCTCTCTCTCTCTCTCTCTCTCTCTCTCTCATGTCCCCATTACAAAAAACTGCAGAATCTCTACAGGATTTACAGGAAGCAGGATTAGTTTTCTAGTATCATGTTTAAATGACTTAATTTCCACTTTAGATGGATTCAAATATATACTGTGACTTATTTTGAAGGGAATAAGTCATATGAGACAAAAGATAGATAAAAATAATGTGATTTATAAAAATTGTCATTTTCACCTAATTTTAATGAATTTTTGTAATTCTGCCCGCGTTAGCTTATCGACCAGATGTGTTCCAATCGTTTTAAGTATCCCAATGTCTATATTTGGAGTTCATACGACGAAGTTATGATCCAAACATGTTGCAAGACAGAAAAAAAGAACAAAATCTTGTCATCGATAATATCATCAAAAACGCCAAAAAGTATGCGCCCTCTCTTTACCTCCCCCCCTTGCAAAAACTATAAATTGAGGGATTGGGGATGACCACATAGAGCAACAAGAGCAATCTTGACGAGGGCAAGACGTTAATCAAAAGAGAGGAGCAACAAGAGCAATCTTAACGAGGACGAGATGCTGATCGAGAAGGAGGAGACTCTGTCGAGATATGCTGAAGGTCTCTCATCCTCTTCTACTCTGATCCGAGAAGAGAAGATGTTGAAGAACTCTATCCTATTTTATCATATCTCTACTCTCATCTCTATTCTATCATGGCCCCAAAGAAAAAGAATTCAGAAGCGAAAATCGCAAATAATCCTACTAACGTAGAAGCAACAGTTGGAGTTGTGAGCACGAGAGTCACAAATGGAGTTGCGGCAGTGGATGACAACCCTTTACCAACCGCAATACCACATGTTTTTTAGTTCTATTCAAGTTCAATAGAAATAAGATAAGTCTCTTGAGAAATGTTGACTTAAGGTCATGAAACTTGGTTACAAGAATTGGGAAGTTAGAGACTCAAATTCTAGATACCTCTAGTTAAATTCCAAGGGGAAGATTTCATTATGTGAAACTCAAGTGTCGATTGTGCTACCAGATTAAGCATCACTTGAACTTGAAAGTTCCATGATTGATTGAAGGATAACTGCTTGCAGACATCAATCTTGTTTGTGATTTCCTAGATTAGATCTTGATTGAATTAAATATTGGAATATATAAGAATTGAGGAGCCCTATGCCTCCCCCAAGGATAGGTGCTAAATCCCCATACCAAGAGGGGATGTTTTTACTGACGTGGAAGCATGGACCGGCTCTGATAGCGAGAGGTCTCCCAGCAGGGATCGTATTAAGTAGGAGGTGGAAGGGTGCCAGGGGGGCTCGGGCTAGTAAATCCTTTTTCGCACCTAAGAACTACTTGGTCCCCTGTATGGTCCGAGTTCTACGTGGGACACCTATGAACACTAGCTATAGGTGGATTTGATCTTGGTGACGTGCAGATGCACCGGATGAGGCAACACATGAGATTGTAATTTTTCTCCTGTATGGGCGGGAGAATACACATTATGGAAAATAATCAATGGACTTGTTTTATTCTAATTGTATGTCTGTGAGTAAATTACGTAAACGAACAACTGTGGATAAAAGGTATTAATTAATGAAATTATTTTTATATGTTTCATGTAATGTGGTAGGTAATTAGATAACTAAGAACTTCCATAGAGGGAAGCGGGTGGATGGATTCCCGACGAATCTAGTCCTATGGCAAGGTGGTCTCAGTTAGCCGAGAGGTTTCCCCAAAAACAAACACTAGGAGGAAACTCTAGGAAGGGCCGATTCGTTGACTTACTTAGGATTTGGTCTCAGAACCCGAACTGTAAATTATCTCAAGGGAAAGGTATGGCGGCTGTGCCAGAGCATTGCAAGGGATTTTATAAATCCTTAGCCTACTACTGGAAAAAAGCATTGTACTCCATGAACCAAGGGTAATGGTAGTTGCTCCCTTCGGACAAGAAGTCTCTCAAGGACACCTCCGGATGTGAGTTAGTTGTTGATAGGTGACTGTTAGGTCAATTAGGAACCTTCAAGTCGGTCCTCCATGGGTAACGGCAGGACACTTCCCTTGCAAGGTAGACCTAGGGTTAACTAGCCAGACAAAATCCGATCATTTTGGTTAGAGTATGGATGGCGACGACTGGAAGATAAACTCTAGGCGACTACTAAAACGTTACTTGTCATGTAATCAAAGGCAGGTACGTAACACACTCTCTCTCTTCTTCTTCTTCTTTCACTTTCTTTCCCCCCAGTCTCTCTTCAAGTATGTGAATTTTATCTTTTCCCTATATATAATTCTCTCTCTTTATGTTTCTATTCTCTCTTCTTCTCTAAAAAATTATTTAAAATTAAAAAATATTTTTTATTTTGTATTTTTTCCCATCTCTCTTTCTATTTTCCTATTTGTTGTTGTTTTTCTTCTCTCTCTTTCTTTCTCTCTCTCTCTCTCTCTCTTTCTCTTCCTTCTCTCTCCTCTTTTTTCCTTTTTTTCTTCTCTTTAAATTTTTTTCTTTTCTCTTTCTTTTAAATTTTATCTTTTCTCTCTTTATAATTCTCTCTCTTCTTCTTCTTATTTTCTCTCTCTCCTTTTCTTCTCTCTATCTCTATCCCCCTTTTTCTTCTCCCCCCCCGCTCCTCTCTTTTCCTTTTTTATTTTCTTCTCTCTCTCTCTCTTAAATGTTATATTTTCTCTCTCTATAATCCTCTTTCTCTCTCTCCCTCCCTCTCCTTTGCTTTCTTTTTTGCTCTTTGTATATTTCTCTTGGTTTCTCTCTCTCTCTCCTTACTTTTCTTTTCCTCTTTCTCTTTCAAGTTTTTTTCTCACTCTCTTTTCTCTCTATATGTTTTTTTCCTCTCGCTCTTTTTCTCTCTCCTCTTTTCCCTCTCTATTTCTAATTTATTTATTTACTCTCTCCCCCCAAATTTCCTATGTCTTTTTTTTCTCTTTCTCTCTCTGCCTTTTATCTTAGTTTATTTTTTCTCATCTCTTGGTTCTTTCTCTTCTTTTATTCTCCCCCTCTCTCCTCTCTTTTCCTTCTCTCTCCCTCTCTTTTTTCCTTTTTTTCTTTTTCTCTCTCTTCATTCTCTTTTTAAAATTTTTCTTCTCTCTCTCCTCTCTTTTCCTTCTCTCTTTCTCCTCTATTTTTTATTCTCTCTATCTCTTTTTAAATTTTATATTTTCTCTCTACATGTTCCCTCTCTCTCTCTCTCTCTCACTTTCTTTCTCCCCTTCCAAGTCTTCTTAAAGTATGTAAATTTTATATTTTTCTTATATATAATTATATCTCTTGTTCTCCCCTCTCTCTCTCTCTCTCTCTCTCTTTCTCTCTCTCTTTTCCCTCTAAGTCTTTTTAAAGTATATAAATTTTATATTTTTCCTTATATATAATTATATCTCTTCTTATCCTCTCTCTCTCTCTCTCCTTTTATTCTCTCTCTCTCTCTCTCTTCCCCCTCTCTCCCTTCCTCTCTCTCTCAAAAAATATTTAAAATTAAAAAAGACTTTTCTCTTTTCTATTTTCCCCCCACTCTCTTTCTCTTTTCCTCTTTCTTCTTCTTCCTCCTTTTCTTCTCTCTTTCTCTCTCTCTCACACACACACTCTCTCTCTCTCCTCGCTTTTTTTCTCTCTTCCCCTCTCCTCTCTTTTTCTTCTCTCTTCTTTTTTCCTTTTTTTCTTCTTCTCTCTTTAAATTTTTCTCTTTTCTCTTTCTTTTAAATTTTATATTTCCTCTCTCTATAAGTCTCTTTGTGTTCAAATTCTCTCTCTTCTTCTTTTCTCTCACTCCTTTTCTTCTCTCTGTCTCTCTCCCCCCTTTTCTTCTCCCCCCTCCCCCCTCTCACCTCTCTTTTCCTTTTTTCTTTTTCTCTCTCTCTCTCTCTCTTAAATTTTATATTTTCTCTATCTACAATTCTCTTTCTCTCTATTCCCCCTCTCTCTTCTCTTCTTTCTTTTTTGCTCTTTGTTTATTTCTCTCGGTTTCTTTCTTTCTCTCCCTCTCCTTTTATTCTCCCCCCTCTCTCCTCTCTTTTCCTTCTCTCTCCCTCTCTTTTTTCCTTTTTCTTTTTCTTCTTCTTCTCTCTCTCTCTCTTTTCATTCTCTTTTTAAAATTTTTCTTCTCTCTCTCTCTCTCTCTCTCTCTCTCTCTCTCTCTCTCTCTCTCTCTCTCTCTCTCTCTCTTCTTCTTTTTTCTTCCCCTCCCCCTCAATCTCTCTTTAAAAATCCCTACATATAATTCTCTCTCTTTATGTTTATATTCTCTCTCTTCTCCTTTCTCTCTCTCTCTCTCTCTCTCTCTCTCTCTCTCTCTCTCTCCCTTTTCTTCTACTCCCCTTTCTCCTAATTTTTCTTTTTTCTTCTCTCTCTCTCTCTTTTAAATTTTATCTTCTCTCTCTCTTTCCTCTCTCTCCCTTCCTCTCTCTCTCAAAAAATATTTAAAATTAAAAAAGATTTTTCTATTTTCTCTCTTTTTCCTACTCTCTTCCTCTTTTTCCCTTTCTTCTTCTTTCTCTCTCTCTCTCTCTCTCTCTCTCTCTCTCTCTCTCTATCTTTCCTCTATATATAATTCTCTCTCTTTTTCTTCTTTTCTCTCTCTCATTTTCTTCTTTCTATCTCCCCCCTTTTTTTCCCCCTCTCTCCTTTCTTTTCCTTTCTTCTTTTCCTCTCTCTCTCTCTCTTAAATTTTATATTTTCTCTCTCTAAATTCTCTTTCTCTTTGTTTCCCCTCTCTCTCCCTCCCTCTCCTCTTTTTTATTTTTTGCTCTTTGTGTGTGTATATATATATATATCTCTCTCCTTATTTTTCTTTTCCTCTCTCTTTCTCTTTCAAGTTTTTTCTCTTACTCTCTTTTCTCTCTATATATTTTTTCTTCTCTCTCTATTTTTCTCTTTTCTTTCTTTCCCTTTCTCTCCCCTATATTCTCTCTCTCTCTCTCTCTCTCTCTCTCTCTCTCTCTCTCTCTCTCTCTCTCTCTAAGTCAAAAACTATATTAAAAAAGGTTTAATTTTAAATAGACTATTCTCTTTTCTTTTTTCTTCTCTCTCTGTCTTTTTCTTTTTCTTTTTATTTTTTTCCTTCTTATTTTTCTTCTTCTTCTATCTCCTTCTCAAAGTGTGTGAAAAACTATGTTTAAAAAACTTTAAATTATAAAAACTTTTAAAATTTTTAAATTAAAAAGTTTAATCTAACTGTGAGAGTGAGAGTGAGAAAACCTAGGCTCTACACGTAAGAAAGAGGGGGAGAGGTGGAGAAGAAAAATGTTTAATTTAAAAAAGACTATTCTCTTTCCTCTTTTTCCCCCTTCTCTCTCCATTTTCTTCTTTTTATCCTTCTTCTTCTCCTCTCTCTCGCTCTCTCTTCTTCTATCTTCCTCACAAAGTGTGTGAACAACTATGTTCGAAAAAATTTAAATTAAGAAAATATTTTTAAAAAATTTAAATTAAAAAATTAATTTGAGAGAGAGAGAGAGAGAAACTTTTGATTAAAAAAGAAGTTTGATTTAATGAGAGAGAGAGGACCTAAGTCCTACACATGAGAGAGAGAGAGAGGGGGAGGGGGGAGGAATTTAATTAAAAATGGGAGGGGGGAAAGAAAGAGAAAGAGTATAAGTGAGTGAGTGAGAGGAGAGGGTTTTAATTTAAAAAGAAAGGGGGGGGGGGGGGGGGGGGGGGACTTTTAATGAAAAAATGGAGGGGGAAAAGAAATAGAGAGATTATACAAGAGAAAGAGGGGAGGGGAGGGGGTTTTGATTCAAAAGGGAGGTTTGGAAAGGGGGTAGGTTCGGGAAGCCCTCTATAGGTTCGGGGCTTTCCGAACCTACAATAAATCTCTTAAATTTAATATTTTCTCTCTCTATAATTCTCTTTCTCTCTGTTCCCCCTCTCTCTCCCTCCCTCTCCTCTTCTTTCTTTTTCGCTCTTTGTATATCTCTCTCTCTCTCTCTCTCTCTCTCTCTCTCTCTCTCTCTCTCTCTCTCTCTCCTTATTTTTCTTTTCCTCTCTCTTTCTCTTTCAAGTTTTTTTCTCTTGGTCTCTTTTCTCTCTATATATATTTTCTTCTTTCTCTATTTTTTTCTTTTCTTTCTTTCCCATTCTCTCCCCCTATTTTCTCTCTCTTTTAAATTATATATTTCTTCTCTCTCTCTCTGTCCTTTTCTTTTACTATTTTATTTTTTTAATCCTTCTCATTTTTTTCTTCTTCTTCTATCTCTCTCTCAAAGTGTGTAAAAATTTATGTTTAAAAAACTTTCAATTAAAAAATTAAAAAAATTAAAAAAATTAATCTAATTGAGATATATATATATATATATATATATATAACATAAGCCCTACACATGAGAGAGAGGGGGGGGAGTGGGAGAAGAGAAATGCTTAATTTAAAAAAGACTATCCTCATTTCTCTTTTCCCCCTCCTCTCTCTATCTTATTATTATTATTATTATTATTATTCTCTCTCTCTCTCTCAAAGTGTGTAAAAAACTATGTTTAAAAAACTTCAAATTAAGAAAAAAAATTTAAAAAGTTTAAATGAAAAAATGGAGGGGGAAAAGAAATAGAGAGATTATACAAGAGAAAGAGGGGGAGGGGAGGGGGTTTTGATTCAAAAGGGAGGTTTGGAAAGGGGGCAGGTTCGGGAAGCCCTCTATAGGTTCGGGGCTTTCCGAACCTACAACAAATCTCTCTCTCTATAATTCTCTTTCTCTCTGTTCCCCCTCTCTCTCCCTCCCTCTCCTCTTCTTTCTTTTTCGCTCTTTGTATATATATATATATATATATATATATATATATATATATATATATATATATCTCTCTCTCTCTCTCTCTCCTTATTTTTCTTTTCCTCTCTCTTTCTCTTTCAAGTTTTTTTCTCTTGGTCTCTTTTCTCTCTATATATTTTTTCTTCTTTCTCTATTTTTTTCTTTTCTTTCTTTCCCATTATCTCCCCCTATTTTCTCTCTCTTTTAAAGTATATATTTCTTCTCTCTCTCTGTCATTTTCTTTTACTCTTTTATTTTTTTAATCCTTCTCTTTTTTTTCTTCTTCTTCTATCTATCTCTCAAAGTGTGTAAAATTTTATGTTTAAAAAACTTTCAATTTAAAAAAGTAAAAAAATTAATCTAATTGATATATATGTATATATATATATATATATGTATATATATATATATATATGTATATATATATATATATATATGTATATATATATATATATATATATATATAACATAGGCCCTACACATGAGAGAGAGGGGGGGAGTGGGAGAAGAGAAATGCTTAATTTAAAAAAGACTATCCTCATTTCTCTTTTCCCCCTCCTCTCTCTATCTTATTATTATTATTATTATTATTCTCTCTCTCTCTCAAAGTGTATAAAAAACTATGTTAAAAAAACTTCAAATTAAGAAAAACTTTTTAAAAAGTTTAAATGAAAAAAATAGAGGGGGAAAAGAAATAGAGAGATTATACAAGAGAAAGAGGGGAGGGGAGGGGGTTTTGATTCAAAAGGGAGGTTTGGAAAGGGGGTAGGTTCGGGAAGCCCTCTATAGGTTCGGGGCTTTCCGAACCTACAACAAATCTCTTAAATTTAATATTTTCTCTCTCTATAATTCTCTTTCTCTATGTTCCCCCTCTCTCTCCCTCCCTCTTCTCTTCTTTCTTTTTCGCTCTTTGTATATATATATATATATATATATCTCTCTCTCTCTCTCTCTCTCTCTCCTTATTTTTCTTTTCCTCTCTCTTTCTCTTTCAAGTTTTTTTCTCTTGGTCTCTTTTCTCTCTATATATTTTTTCTTCTTTCTCTATTTTTTTCTTTTCTTTCTTTCCCATTCTCTCCCCCTATTTTCTCTCTCTTTTAAATTATATATTTCTTCTCTCTCTGTCCTTTTCTTTTACTATTTTATTTTTTAATCCTTCTCATTTTTTTCTTCTTCTTCTATCTCTCTCTCAAAGTGTGTAAAAATTTATGTTTAAAAAACTTTCAATTTCAAAAAGTAAAAAAATTAATCTAATTGAGATATATATATATATATATATATATATATATATATATATATATATATATATATATATATATATATAACATAGGCCCTACACATGAGAGAGAGGGGGGGGAGTGGGAGAAGGGAAATTCTTAATTTAAAAAAGACTATCCTCATTTCTCTTTTCCCCCTCCTCTCTCTATCTTATTATTATTATTATTATTATTCTCTCTCTCTCTCAAAGTGTATAAAAAACTATGTTAAAAAAACTTCAAATTAAGAAAAACTTTTTAAAAAGTTTAAATGAAAAAAATAGAGGGGGAAAAGAAATAGAGAGATTATACAAGAGAAAGAGGGGAGGGGAGGGGGTTTTGATTCAAAAGGGAGGTTTGGAAAGGGGGTAGGTTCGGGAAGCCCTCTATAGGTTCGGGGCTTTCCGAACCTACAACAAATCTCTTAAATTTAATATTTTCTCTCTCTATAATTCTCTTTCTCTCTGTTCCCCCTCTCTCTCCCTCCCTCTTCTCTTCTTTCTTTTTCGCTCTTTGTATATATATATATATATATATATATATATATATATCTTTCTCTCTCTCTCTCTCTCTCTCTCTCTCCTTATTTTTCTTTTCCTCTCTCTTTCTCTTTCAAGTTTTTTTCTCTTGGTCTCTTTTCTCTCTATATATTTTTTCTTCTTTCTCTATTTTTTTCTTTTCTTTCTTTCCCATTCTCTCCCCCTATTTTCTCTCTCTTTTAAATTATATATTTCTTCTCTCTCTGTCCTTTTCTTTTACTATTTTATTTTTTAATCCTTCTCATTTTTTTCTTCTTCTTCTATCTCTCTCTCAAAGTGTGTAAAAATTTATGTTTAAAAAACTTTCAATTTCAAAAAGTAAAAAAATTAATCTAATTGAGATATATATATAACATAGGCCCTACACATGAGAGAGAGGGGGGGAGTGGGAGAAGGGAAATTCTTAATTTAAAAAAGACTATCCTCATTTCTCTTTTTCCCCTCCTCTCTCTATCTTATTATTATTATTATTATTATTCTCTCTCTCTCAAAGTGTGTAAAAAGCTATGTTAAAAAAACTTCAAATTAAGAAAAACTTTTTAAAAAGTTTAAATTAAAAAGTTTAATTTGTGTGTGTGTGTGTGTGTGTGTGTGTGTGTGTGAGAACCTAAGCCCCACACATGAGAGAGAGAGGGGGAGGGGGGAGGAGTTTAATTAAAAAGGGGAGGGGGGAAAGAAAAAGAAAGATTATAAGTGAGAGAGAGGGGAAGGGGTTTTAATTTAAAAAGAAGGGGGTACTTTTAATGAAAAAATGGAGGGGAAAAAGAAAAGGAGAGATTACAAGTGAGAAAGAGGGGAGGGGAGGGGGTTTTGATTCAAAAGGGAGGTTTGAAAAAGGAGGTAGGTTCGGGAAGCCCTACACATGAGAGAGAGGGGGAGAGGGAGAGAAGAAAAATGTTTAATTTAAAAAAGGCTATTCTCTTTCCTCTTTCCCCTCTCCTTTCTCTGTCTTCTTCCTCTTCCTCTTCTCTCTCTCTCTCTCTCTCTCTCTCTCTCTCTCTCTCTCTCTCTCTCTCTCTCTCTCTCTCTCTCTCTCTCTCTCTCTCTCTCTTTCACAAAGTGTGCGAAAAACTATGTTCGAAAAACTTTAAATTAAGAAAAAAATTTAAAAAGTTTAATCTGAGAGAGAGAAAAAAAACTTTTGATTTAATGTGTGTGTGTGTGTGTGTAAACCTAAGCCCTATACATGAGAGAGAGAGAGGGGGGGAGAGGGAATGAATTCAATTAAAAAGGGGAGGGGGAAAAGAAAAAGAAATATTATAAGTGAGAGAGGGGGGAAGGGGTTTTAATTTAAAAAGAAGGGTGGGGGGGGGGGGGGGGGGGGAGAGGGGAGGGGGAGGGGCTTTTAATGAAAAAAGGGAGGGGAAAAAGAAAAGGAGAGATTACACGTGAGAAAGAGGGGAGGGGAAGGAGTTTTGATTCAAAAGGGAGGTTTGGAAAAGGGGGTAGGTTCGGGAAGCCCTAGACATGAGAGAGGGGGGAAAGGGGGAGAAACAAATGTTTAATTTTAAAAAAACTATTCTCTTTCCTCTTTCCCCCTCCTCTCTCTCTCTTATTATTATTATCATTCTTATTCTTCTTCTTTTATCTCTCTCTCTTCTTCTATCTCCCTCACAAAGTTATGAAAAACTATGTTCAAAAAACTTTAAATTGAGAAAAACTTTTAAAAAAGTTTAAGTAGAAGAAGAATTTAAATTAAAAAATTTAATCTCAGAGAGAGAGAGAGAGAGAGAGAGAGAGAGAGAGAGAGTTTTGATTTAAAAAGAAGTTTGATTTAATGAATGAGAGAGAGAGAGAGAGAGAGAGAGAGAGAGAGAGAGAGAGAGAGAGAGAGAGAACCTAAGCCCTACATATGAGAGAGATAGGGAGAGGGGGGAGGAACTTAATTAAAAAGGGGAGGGGGAAAAGAAAAAGAAAGATTATAGGAGAGAGAGAGGGAAAGGGGTTTTAATTAAAAAGAGGGGGGGAGGGGGCTTTTAATGAAAAAAGGGAGGAGGAAGAGAAAAGGAGAGATTACACTTGAGAAAAAGGGAAGGGGAGGAGAGGGGGTTTTGATTCAAAGGGAAGATTGGAAAAGGGGGTAGGTTCGAGAAGCCCTCTAGAGATTGAACATAGAGCAAAAATAATATAGTAGTAAGAAACAGAGAGAGAGAGAGAGAGAGAGAGAGAGAGAGAGAGAGAGAGAGACTTTTTATTTTTTAAAAAAATTGATTTAAAGAGAGAGAGAGAGAGAGAGTGATGCCATGAGGCATTTTCTACAGTGGATTCTGTGATTATATTTATTTTCCGGGACTCGTACACAAGGTTGATTCCTTGTGTAAGAAGTTGACGGGGACGCCTATCCATTTCGAGCGTCAGATTAACTAAATATACACATGGGTGATTCCATAAAATACATATTAAATTAATGGACGTTTACAAATTTAGAGTGCGCACTCAAATTAAATTCAGGTTAGGACGACAGAGTTCCAACCTATTTAATTATTTTGTAGTTGAAGACTGCGAGGTATTCACTTTTGTCGGGTTTTATCTAATTATTTTCTAACAATTATGAATGCTTCAATTGATGTGTAGAGCATGTGGCGGTAGCATTGCGTAGCACCAAGTGATGATGTGAATCTAAATGCCTAGAAAAATTATCATTTTTGATGGGCACGCGTCTTATCACTAAAGGCGTGGCGCCAATATTTATTTAAGCGGGCTTATTTATTAAAGCACTTGACAAAACATTTATTATCTTGTATGCGCATAGGCGCTCGGATAAATATCTCATTATTTGATATTTGTATTTGGGCATATCCTCGACTTTTGGATGCCCAAACGCTTTACTCTATATTTGGAAAAAAGCAAACGCAAAAGCAAAAGTATGCTATTTGTAAATGTAATATTTCGACGAAATAAAAGTTAATTGGTTAGTTCGAAAGTTAGTTAGTCAATTAATAAGTTAGTAAGATTACTAACTAAAGAGTAACTAAAGTAAAAACTAACTAACATTAATAACTAATCATCTTTATTTAATTAAAAATATATTTTAAAATAAATCGAGAGTCGTAATCCGACATTTTTCTCGGATTGATAAGGACCGTAGCAACCCTTCACAGAAGTTACAAAGTGAAGGAGACTTATGAGCCATATTAATCACTAGTATTAATGTGTATAGTTTGGATGGTCCAAAAATATTAGATTTTTGGGCAACAAAAAAAACTGGTATATTTTAGATATTATCCTAAAAAAATAGAACTGAAAGTCATTTAAAAGAAAAGATAAGTGATGTTTTAGTTAGTTTTGGAGATTTTATAAAAAGAAAAAAATAAAGAAAAGTGACTGGCAAAATAAAACCATGTTCCCTAAAAGGGCTTAATTAATGAAGCTGATTTTAAATGTCACACATAAATGTGGTAGGACCTGATTAGAAAACTAAAGTTATCAAGGGAAGGGGGTGGGCCGAACCCCCGACGAGTCCGTCCTATGACTGGGTAGTCCCAGAGAACTGGGAAGCTTCTCACAATGATTTATCGCCGTTGGACTTTAGGTATTATTAAGTTAGAATTTGATTCATGCCGTTTTAGGGGACTAGAATGAGACTGTGTCCTACAGGTAGAGAGGATGAGCGACGCATCCCTCTCGTTTCCCATTCTCTTTGAATCAAGTGCAATATGGATCTGCTTCGGATTGGGTATCTCTACATAAAGAAGGATGCCCAAAACTCGACGCTAGAATGTTGTCAGGAGACCTTGACAACCAAAAACTCGGATTTCAGGTCGATCTTAGTGGGTTCGGTCCATAATGTTCCGTTGCGAGGCGGACTCGGGAAACCCTAGGCGACAAACCCCGGAACATTCCATGGAAGTGCCGAGGCGGCGACGCTTAGATTCGTTTCTTGATGGATAGCTAAAATGTGCGGGCACATTACAGTTGGTATCAGATCAAAACTTCATGATGATGCATGATTGATTAATATTTGGTTCATAGATATATCCTAAACAGAAATAACCTAAGTGGTATGGCTTTATTGTCATGCACCTCCTGCATCTACAAATGCTGACATGCAAGAGAAGAAATTTATTCTTAAGCAAATTAAGGCACCCGAGTTTGATTGAGAAGGAATAGATGTCGCAGCAGAGGCGGAGATATGGATTGAGTTGATAGATGATTATTTTGTTACTTCAAGAACTGCCTCCATGAATCAAGTAATGATTGGCAAACTAAAGTTAGTTGGCCAGGCTCGGTCATGGTGTAAAGATCAGTGTTTCTGAAGCCGCTGTTACGTGGACTCAGTTGAAAGATGCTGTACACGGACGATACCTTCCGCCAACCTACCAGACTTTGAAGATTAATGAATTCTTCAAGCTCAAGCAGCTGGAATTAACCCTGGAAGCTTACTACTCAAAGTTTGTAACCCTACTAAAATATGCGTCACCTATGGATATTGCACAACAAGTATCTAAGTTTTACCATGGCCTAAACACTCCTCTGAACCATTGTCTTAAAGCAATGCGTCCAACGGACTTGCAAGATGCATTACTTCGAGCGAATCCAATCATTAAATCGGGCAATTGTAGCAAAGATGACTCTCGAGATCAGGATAAGAGATGCCACACGTGCGGAGAGAGCACATTCGTAGGAGATGTCCCTACCGTCAATGCTTCCATTGTAATGAGCTAGGACACATCCAAGCAGACTGCCCTGATCTAAGTCCAGAAGACATTGAGCCACCAAGAAAACGAAGCTACAAGGGTGCAGTCTATGGATATATAAAGGAATCAGATGAAGGCGAAGACTTAGGACCCACTACACCTTATCAGGATGACTGAAAATCCTAGAAGCTTAATTTACATGTAACACAATTGAGAATAAATCCTACTCTTGTATCTATAGTTAATTGGAATAATATAAGTTGCACTACTTGAAACATTAAGAGTAGCGTAGCGGATGCATGGTGGGTCCTAACCCACAGGCCCTAAGCCCCATTAATGCTTGTCTTCCCCAGTTTCTCTCGAGATGAGGACATCTCGATTTCTCTAAGGGGAGGAGGATATAATATTTCCACACAATAAAAGTTAGTTGGTTAGTTCGAAAGTTAGTTAGTCAATTAATAAGTTAGTAAGATTACTAACTAAAGACTAACTAAAGTAAAAACTAACTAACATTAATAACTAATTATTTTTATTTAATTAAAAATATATTTTAAAATAAATCAAGAGTCGTAATCTGATATTTTCCTCAGATTGACAAGGACCGTAGCAACCTTCACGGAAGTTACAACGTGAACGAGACTTATGAGCCAAATTAATCACTAGTATTAATGTGTATAGTTTGGATGGTCTAAAAATATTAGATTTTTGGGAAAAAAAAACTAGTATATTTTAGATATTATCCTAAAAATATAGAACTAAAAGTCATTTAAAAGAAAAGACCTTCGAATAGAGAAAAGAAGAAGAAGTAAACTAAGACCTTTCTAAGCAAGTGTCTTGGAGTTTTACCCCCCTTTTAGAGCCAATACAACCATCAGATTTATGATCTGAGCATTAGATCATTGAGTCTTCCAAGAGCCCCTCCACTCTTGTTCTCAGCCTTATCCCCTCCTTTCTAATTCATTATAAATATGAGGCATGGGGAGGCACAAGGGAGCATAAGGAGACCCCGAAAGGCTGCGAGACAGAGATAGAGAGGAGGATATCCCTCCAAGAGATTGTGAGAGAGAGCTTGAGAGAGAGAGAGAGAGAGAGAGAGAGAGAGAGAGAGAGAGAGAGAGAGAGAGAGAGAGAGAGAGAGAGAGTTACCCTGAGAGGTTGCAAGGGAGAGAGAGTTAGCTCAATTCCCCTCTATCTCGATCCTCAACTTAACCATCTTCTCTTACGCTCTCCCATCTCGAATCTATTCTACCTTCTTAATCTCTTGAGTCTACTTGCGGACGATGGCCTCCTGGCAAAGAATGTCACGTGCGGATGGCAATCCTACAACCAGCAATGAAGCTTCGGGCGCAGGCACCACTGTCAATCCAATTGTGGTACCAGTTGTAAGTAATGTATTTTCAAATTGATAGATATTTGTTTTGATTCTTGCATGAGATACATTAGGCTCCATACTATGATGGACGAGAATAGATCATGGGAAGGGATAGACCTCTTCTCACATATTTGAAAGATGGAATTTGCAAAATGCATGTATCAAGGGAAGTTAATTACACTTAGTTGCGTATGGCTTATTCATTGATAGAGCAATCGGTCAGGGGTTATGAATAGCATAATCATAAAAAGAATGATATTAAGAATTGTGCATACAAGTATTAAGAAAATTTTGCATAGAATCACTCTTTGATCCCAAGGGGGAGAGTGAATATGTGATGGAATTATTATCGCGTCTATTCTTATATTTTTTGGAAAAAATACAATTAGTTTTGTTGGTTGATTAAACAACACCCTAAATGTTTTTCTTTCAATAAGTTGATTGTTGCATTGTGATTTGGATAAATATTCCAAGACTTGTGTTGATGGCAAATGCATGGCAGGGGTCTGTAATGACAAGTTGCCATGGGAATAAAGGAATGTTTTCCTAGAAGATGATATTAGGGCTGATTGCCTTGATTATGATTGATTCTTAATGGGATTAATTAAGGAAGGATATTTGGCACATGTGGATCATCTCCAAGATCGCACCATGGATTACCCTAAGAGGACACTACTCGATTCTCGGGTTAAAGGTTGAGTTGTGAAAAGACCAACCACGGAAAGTATGTCTCATTCCTAGGTCACTTGGGGTCAGTGGAGCTCTGGACACCCCTTGCTGAGTCTGGAACAGAGTTGTAGACTGTTGTGAGCCCAACGTCTGGAGGCATTGAAAAATCCTATTCTAGATCAAGGATGGAAATTTTGGTGCCATGTGATTTGGACCAGGTATTTCTGTTGGACAGAAGGGATACATAATTCTCCTGTATGGGCAGGAGACAAAGATTAACTTGAAGATAAATTAAGGAACTTATTTGTCAAAAGGTCTGCTTGCTCTGTTTTTGTGTCTCTACTGTAAATTACACGAATGAACCTTGTTTCCTAAAAGGGCTTAATTAATGAAGCTGATTTTAAATGTCACACATAAATGTGGTAGGACCTAATTAGAAAACTAAAGCTATCAAGGGAAGCAGGTGGGCGAAACCCTTGATGGGTCCGTCCTATGGCTGGGTAGTCCCAGAGAATTGGGAGGCTTCTCACAAGGATGTATCGCCGTTCGACTTTAGGGATTGTTAAGTTAGAACTCGATTCATGTCTTTTTAGGGAATCGGAATGGGACTATGCCCTACAGGCAGAGAGGTTGAGTGGCGCATTCCTCTCATTTCCCATTCTCTTTGAACCAAGTGTGGTATGGATCTTCTTTGGATTGGGTATCTCCATGTAAAGTAGGATGCCCAAAACCCGACGCTAGAATTGTGTCAGGAGACCTTGACAACTAGGAACCTGGATTTCAGGTCAATCCTAGTGGGTTCGGCCCCGAACGTTCCATTGCGAGGTGGACTCGGGAAACCCTAGGCAACAAATCCCGAAACATTCCATGGGAGTGCCAGGTGGCGACAATTAGATTCATTTCTCGATGGACCGCTAAAATGTGCTTGGACAGCCAATAGGAGGGCATGTTACAGTAAAGTGGGCTGTTTTTTAGCTTGAGGATAAATAAACTTATAAATACATACCTTATGAAGTGCTCACACAAGGCGTGGGGGAGATTGCATCCAATTGGTCTTTTTGGTTTCATGTCGTGTAAATTCCCTTTTGCTTTTATGAAGGTTTTATAGAGTTCTTTATTCTTGGGGACCTTCCGACATTCACTACACACGCATACAGCATTCGATCTATGCACCAGTGGTATCAGAGCGAAGCTGAGATCAAGAACTTCCAATCGCTTACCATCTCACGTGAAGATGAAGGTCCTAGAATGAATGGGCTTTACAGGCTGTCTCGTAACAAACTGACAATACATGCGTGTTCACGGCGGTGAAGAACCCCCTATTGTACCCTCTGATCACGAAGGACCTCTCTCAGGAGGAGGCGAAGGACCAGTTGAGAAGTCTCCTCTTCAAGTCATTTATTTCTTCTCAAAGATAAAACAATTGATTTATGGAAATTTTCAAGCTCAATATTTAAGCTCAGAGAGAGCTTAAGCTTTAACCCTTCAAACCAGTAATGCAGCATATACTCACTGAAGCCATCGCCATAAAAAACGTGCCACCATCCTGTGCACGCGGCCAACGATTTACTAAAGCTTTTTTTTACAAAGCTTAAAGCTACTAAGCTTACTCTCAAGCTTAAAGTTTCAATTAACAATCTCTTCCATAATGGGTGTTCACACTGTGGTATTCCCAAACCAGTTTCGAAGTTCTAGCAAGCCCCTATTCCCACCTATAACTTGGCAGAGCTGATTTATAGCAAGAAGATTGTCATGCGCAGTCTATGTGGAAGACTATTTTGCTTGGAAGAAGACCGTTTTCAATTGCCGTACCCGAGAAAAGCAAGATCGTAAAAGCAAAGGCATCCTAATAACCAAAGCAAGTTTGTGGTGATCTTCTTCACACGTGACTAGAAGACAAGTGACAAATCTTTGTCGAATCCAAGATGTCAGATCATAATACGGGCGATTTTATGGGCGAATGCAATTTTCCAAAGCCGACTATGGAGCAAAAATTGGATTAGATTTTCCAAAGCCGACTATGGAGCAAAAATTGGATCTAATCATGATGTAAATTCAAGAAGAGTGAAGAGCACATCAAAACTTGTAGGCACAATTAGATACACTTCAACAATCCACTGTTGATCAAGACGGAGTGCAAACTAAAGATATTATTCAACGTACGATTGATGCGACACTTGATGCACAAACTCTTAAGAAATAGGCCAAGATAAGTAAAAGAAATTTTTAATTCCATACTTTTAATGGGCAATGTGATGGCAACATTATTCTTGCTTTTACCAGTCAGTTTGACAACTATTTTCATGAAGAGCAGTATGCTGAAAAAGATAAACTTAAATACGCCACTAACCATCTAGCAGATAGAGCATCATTATGGTGGACTATTGTCCGCAAGAGTGTTGATTGTCCCTCTACTTGACAAGTCTTTCAAAAGAAACTTTTGCAGAATTTCCTTCCACCTCAATTCCATGAGAAAGCTATCAAACAGTGGGATCTCCCGCAACAAGAGATCATGAATCCATCCCGAAATACACTAAGCGTTTTCTGGAGTGCCTTTTAGTTCAACTTCGAATACTTGAAGATGTTCTTGAGGCGACCCACAAGCGTAAGCATAGGATTGGTTACATGGTTGCCTTCTTTTAGAGTTGCAAAATTGCATAAAGTCTGTGAAGCATGCCAGTTTGGTAAGTAGGCAAGACAACCCTTCTTGCATGACAGAGAAGTGAGTAGAAAAATACTTGATGTAGTGCATACAAATGTTTGGGGGCCTACACAAAATGTATCTCTTAGTGGTAGCAAATACTTTGTCACATTTATTGATGACTGTTCAAGGAAGCTCTGGGTATACTTCATGAAGGAAAAGAGTGATGTGTTTGAGCACTTCAAATATTTTAAGGCAGCTGTTGAAACAGAACCATGCTTAAAAGTAAAGTGCTTGAGATCAGATGGAGAGATGGAGAGTACCTCTCTAATGAGTTTAGTGGCTTCCTGAGGACTCATGGGATAAAGAGGCAATTCACTTGCAGGTATACCCCACAGCAAAATGGGGTTGCAGAAAGAAAAAATAGGCATATTACAGAAGTCGCAAGGGCATTAATGACTGAAAAGAATATGCCCAAACATTTTTGGTCTGAGGTTGTCCATATTGTTGTCTACATTATGAATAGAACTCCCATAGCTGCAGTTCATGGGATGACTCCTAAAGAATGCTTTACTGGCAAGAAGCCCGATGTATCGCACTTGAAGGTATTTGGATGTGTTGCATATGTTCATGTGCCAGATGAGCTACGGAAGAAGCTTGATCCAAAGGCAAAAAAATATATTTTTATTGGATACTCTTTAGAGCAGAAAGGGTATCACTGTTATAACCCTGTCACAGCTGAGTTCAGAGTGAGCAGGGATGTTATCTTTGATGGGATGGGAAGCTGGTATGCACTTGATGGTGATGTATTAGATAATGATAATGATTAGGACAGTTATGTGTAGAAAGAAAAACAAGAATCACGGAGTCTTAGTAGACCAGAAACATCATCTGGTACTATACCTATAGTGAGCCCTTGGTCTAGGAGACTAAGGAGTAGCCCCACATCTTCATGTGGATCTATAAGTGTTGCAGGGAAGGACAAAGGAAAGAAGAAAGTGCTGGATGGTAATGATGCATCTACCAGTCATTTGGGATTTGATGGAGATTCTAGTGGTTCAGAGAGTTTGGGTGATGAGCTTGGTATTCCTTCAGTCAGGACACCAAGTGTACAAAGAGCTCATAGTAATGTAAAGGCTCCATTGAGTGATCCGATGGTACGCAAATCTAGCAGGGTCAGATACCCTGCTAAAAGATTTGGCTTTGAAGGTTATATAGCTTACCATTATGTTTATATGGTGAAAATAGTTGAGGATATTGAGCCCACTTGTTTTGAGGATGTTGTTGGTCATGCTCATTGGGATGCAGCAATGGATGAGGAGATGGCTGCATTAGAAGCCAATAAGACTTGGGATTTGGTACCCTTACCTAAGGGTAAGAAAACTATTGGCTGTAAGTGAGTTTACAAAGTTAAGCATAATGCAGATGGTTCTATTAGTAGGTCTAAGACTAAGCTGGTTGCAAAAGGCTATGCTCAAATGTATGGCATAGATTATGAAGAGACATTCAGTCCAGTTGCTAGGATGGCAACTGTTAGATGTGTGATTGCCTTGGCAGCAGCCAAAGGTTGGATTTGTAGCAAATGGATGTTAAGAATGCCTTCTTGCATGGTGAATTGCAAGAAGAAGTGTATATGGAGCAGCCAACAGGTTATAAGAATTTAGAGCATACCCACATATGTGTGAAGGTTAAAGAAGGCACTCTATGGGCTGGAGCAAGCACCTAGACCATGGTCTGACAAGATTGGAGAGTATCTTGTCAATATTGGATTTTGCATTTCTGATACTGATCACTCATTTTATGTGAGAAAGGGAGATGCAGGTTTGGTCATCATAGTCATCTATGTGGATGACTTGATTATTACAAGTGACAATGACAATGGAATTGTTGAAGTTAAGGACTTCTTAAAGAACAAGTTTGAGATGAAGGATTTGGGTGAGGTAAGATACTTTCTTGCTATTGAGGTGATCAGATGTGATGATGGTATATGGCTATCCCAAAGGCAGTATGGCATGGATATGTTATCCAAGTACGCTATGATAGCATGTGGAGGCTAAGTATAGAGGTGTTGCTATGGCAGCATGTGAAGTGGTATGGCTGCAAAAGTTATTAGGTGATTTGGACGTGTAGGGAGATGGTCCAGTTGTCATTCATTGTGACAACATGACTAGCATACAGCTAGCTAGGAATCTAGTGTTCCATACTAGGACAAAACACATTGGGTGCACTATCACTTTGTGAAAGAGAAGATACTTGCAGGAGAGATTGACTTGGTATATATCAGCACACAGGATCAAATAGCTGACATTTTTACAAAGGCATTGGGTGTAGAGAAGCTTTGAAAGTTCCGAACCTTACTTGGAGTTGCAGAGATAGAGTTAAGCTTAAGGGGGAGTGTTGAGATGGCAAGCTCAACATGTGCGGACATTGATGGTGGACCGCTTGGCTAGATGGGTCCGCACGTCTACACTTAGCACGTTGGTGGTTATTATGATACTCACATGGCCATTGACTTATCACTTATTATATTTAGTTTGTTACACCTACCTATAGCTGGCAAAAATATAGCGCCAGTCGATTAGTGTAGTCGATTATGCATTGTTTGACTCAGAAGGCCACTTTCCTTTATGTTGTATCTTATCTATACTTTGTGTACATTTTGTATAGTGTGTGGAAGAAGAAGAAAAAATCAGCAAGAAAACGTTTTGGCCTCCATCTCTCTTCTTGTGTTCTTGAGTGAGCTTCTTCTTATGTATACAATGTGTATTTGGCGCAACAGCTCAAGCAAATCCCCCCATCACGTGATTCTTGACATATCGTGCCCTAAACAAAATCACTGTTAAGAATAAATATCCGATCCCTAGGATAGACGACCTCATGGATAAACTACAAGGGGCCACTGTTTTTAGTAAGATAGATCTTAAATCTGGATATCACAAGTATGTTTGGATACACCTTACATTTTTAAGACTGCATTTAGAACTCAGTTTGGTCATTATGAATTTCTTGTTATGCCTGTCGGTTTGACCAATACACCAGTTACATTCAGTTATATGATGAATCATATATTTTTTAAGTATTAGAATTGTGTGAATGTTTTCTTTGATGATATATTGATTTTCAATAAGAATGATAATGAGCATTGTGAATATCTATCTTTAGTTTTCAAATTGTTGAAAGAGAATCAATTGTATGCTAACCCTGACAAAAGTGAAATTTTCCAAACCTAGATTGAATACTTAGGTCACATTGTTTCTTCTAATGGTATTTGTGTTGATCCTAAAAAGATAGAGGCAATTTTGAATTGGTCAATCCCTACAAATGTGCATGAGTTATGTTCTTTATTAGGCCTTGCGAGCTTTTATAGAAAATTTGTGAGAAATTTTTCATTGGTTGCATTGTCTTTGTCGAAATTGTTAAAGAAATGTGTTGTGTATCATTGGTCTGACAACCATTAAAAGTCTTTTGATTTGTTGAAACATACTTTAACACATGCACATGTCTTGTAATTACTTGATTTTAATCGATCATTCTTCCTACTAGTCACTGATGCTAGCGGAACAATAATAGGAGCTGTCCTCATGCAAGATTCATATACCATAGCCTATTCTAGTTGCAAACTTAAACCTTTTGAGTTAAAGTATTCCACCTATGATAAAGAATTGTTAGCAGTAGTTCAAGCCTTACGTCAATGGAAACACTATTTGATGGGATCTTAATTTATGATTAAAAATTACCAGCAAAGTATCAAACATCTCCTTAGTTAGCCATAAATTTTTTACCGTCATATTAAATGGGCTACTTTCATTCAAAATTTTCATCCACTTATCCAATATCAGCCAAGAAGATAAAATTTATTGTCGATGCATTGAGTAGAAGACCAAGTATCCATAATATTTCCATTCTATCCTTTGATTCCCTTACTCCTATGAAGGATACCTATGATAATGACCCCAATTTTCAAGCTGATTGGAACAAACTAGTTGCTAATAACTAGATTCCAATTGATTCTTTGTCTTATTCTTATGGATTTATGTTTTATGAGAAAAGATTGTGTGTCACTGTTCAATTTAGATCATTTGTGTTGCACGAAATTCATTGTCCTCCATATCAAGGACATAGAGGCATTATTTCCACTTTAAGAACATTGGTTGAAGATTTTTACTGGCCGCAAATGGAATCTGTATTGAGATATCGAGCTCCACTCGTGATATGCCAGGGTGACCGTTGTGCATTTATGTCACCGACGTGTCAGTTGCAGATGCGGTTGGTACACCGCCCATGAATAATAGCTAGATGACAGCTATCCTTATCTACTCTAGTTCGTGGCTCAGTTTATATGCCACCTTAGTTAGTTGAGTTTGGTTTTGAGACCCATATATAGGGTTTTTCTATTTCTTTGTACTTGAGTTCTTTTGGCTTACACAACTAAGAAGATGAAAAACTGTTTTCAACCTCCACCCTTGTGTGTATTCCCCCATTGTGCAAGCAACAAAGCTACAAGTGAGACTCCTTCCTTCTCTCCCACAATCTTGACAATCTGATGTTTGTAATTTTATTTCTGAGTGTTTAATTTGCCAAAGAGTCAAGTGACACCATGGTAAGCAATATGGTTTGTTAATGTCTTTACCAATTCCTGACCGTCCATAGGAACATATTTCAATGGATTTTATAACTGGTTTGCCTAATACACAAGCTAATCATGATATGATTTGGACTATAGTAGATTGATTTAGTAAACAAGCATATTTTCTACCATGCAAGAAAATATTAATTGCATCTCAAACTGCACAATTGTTTTTTAAGACCATTTTCACTAATCGTGGTTTGCCAAAAGTTATTATTTCTGATCGTGACTACACATATCACATCATTGTCGAACAAAGTTAATGCTATTGATGATATTGCCAATACACATGCTATATTTTTGCTCAAGTTAAATACATGATTGCAAAAGCCCAACAATCATACACTAAACAAGCTAATAAGAAAACAAAAGCCATGAGTTTCAATATTGTTAATTATGTATGGTTACGCATTGAAAAGAGAAGGTTGCAAAGTGTTGAAAAACACCCTATTGTTAAATTAGCACCTAGGTTATATGGACCTTTCAAAATAATTCACAAAATCAATGACAATACATTTAAATTAGAACTATCCAAACATTGAAAGATCCATAATACTTTTCATATCATTTCGCTACAACATTTTAAATGCCAATGACCTGTCCACCCTGTTTATGAAAATCCTCCTTTATTAGAAGAAGAAACTGAAATCCTTGAGCCTGAAACTATTTTAGACACTGACTTTATGACCACTAGAACTAGTCATAGATATTCTAGATATTTGGTTAAATTTTAAAAATCATCTTGTTAAAGAGGCCTGTGGGAGCTTTCACTCAACCGCCAAGACCCACGGACCGCTTATTGATTCAAGCGTTCCAAGCCGAGCACTAATGGCTATCTCTCACCTCGCCGACGCACCGTCGATCCTACGAATGTAGTGAGCTTACCTTGATGCTCGATCGAGTACCCTCCTCTCTCTTGCACTTCGGTAGCTCCACGATCCTAGATGCTAGCTCAAGCATCCTCAAGCCTCCTCCATCTCCAAGCTCCATCCTCCATAGCCGCGCGCGCAAGAGAAGAGAAGAGCAGAGAAGAGAAGAAGAGGAGAGGAGATGGTGAAGAGCTTCACCCTCTTGATCCCTCACTCTCACACACACTCACTCCCTCACACTCTCACACTCCCTCTCTCAAGAGCACACACAAGCAAGAAGGAGAGAAGAAGAGAGGAAGAAGAAGACTATTTTTGCCACACACCAAAGAATGAGCTCCTCATTTACTTTTCAACTTTATATACAAAACCCTAAATCCCTTTTGGGCGGTCATCCCCTTTTTCCATTTTTACATGGCCGGCCATAGCCTAGGCCATTTTTTCCATTGTCCTTCTATCTTCCTAGCTTCCTTTTCACCGCCCCTCTACATTTACAAATTGCACGGGTGAGAGCCCGGCACTCTTTTACAAGATTTTAGGGTGCGCCTTTTTATTTAAAAATGTTCATTTTCCCCTTTTGTATTTGCCTTGGACTTTTAAGGTTGCCCTTGCGCTTTTGGCCTTTTCTCCTTTTCTTTCTTCAGTCAGGCTACCTTTTTTCCGCCTTTGCCCTGTGTCTTTTCCACTTTCTTTTGCTTTCTTCGTGTTGGGGTTAACATTACCCCCCTCCTAGACGAGTGCCAGTCCCATGGCACTCATTGTCGTAGGTAGCAGGTGGTAGCATGCACCGAAGAAGTGGGTGACAAGGACGCCTGTGGTTTTCGTGGGGTTTGCATTGGTGGCCGGCACACGTGGTGGTTTGTTGGGGATCCTACACAAGACTATTCTTTCCGGGCTTGTCGGATGGTGAGGGGTGAGCAGTCAGAGTTGGGTGCTGATGAAGAACGAATGACACTTCCATTGTGGTCTTCAACACCTGCAATTGAAAACCTCTCAGGTGGTCTCTCCCTAAGGGTAGTGCTAGTCTTCCCTATTGTGCACAAGACATATTTGATTAGTTTGGGAGATAGGTCGAACTCTAAGCAAGCTAAAAGTATTGTCCAGTACTTGAGGACCCAAACTGTGAACATACTTCAGTGTAGGCATTATGTGAGTGCTTGTGCATACTTAGATATTACTTAGTTAGAAGACTGTCGGCCTGGTTCCTTGTATAGCAAGGGGTAAGTTGATGGAAAAATGTGTCAATGAAGACGTGGAGTACACTTTGAAGATTGCTGGAGATGTCATTATGGGCTTTCCATTGTCTTTCAAGCCTTGCTTACCTCGGTGGGTTGTAAGGGCGTTGAGATGAGTGCAAAGGAATATCATGGGCGAGGCGATCTCCCTAGGTATGTCCTGCCCTTAATGTGTCCTCAACAATTATGGGGGATGTATGAAGGGGCTAGGGGATTAGGGATGGAGCCAGCTGACCAAGGTCGCTAGTCATTCCTAATTTGAGGACCCCTAGGTGCGGTGCTGTGATTGTGTGTGCTTTTTCTTTCCTTCTTTCTTTCTTTCTTCTTCTTCTTCTTCTTTTTCTTCTTCTTCTTCTTCTTTTAAGAAAATATAATAGCATGAGGATGCGTATACATGGAGGCAACGGTACAAGGGCATGATAGGAGTTTAACTCCTCGTCATCTGAATAGTGGGTAAGGGTTGGTGGAGGGCGGGGGGCCTTGTTAAGGAATTTTCGACTCAACAAGTAGCCTTTGATGTGGAGGCGGGTTTTGAGGGTGGTGGTCGAAAGAAAGGGGTGGTTGCACTGTGTGAATTTGATGTCATTCATGTCTTCGAGTAGTGCACCACAGAAAGATGGCAAAAGAGAAGCATGCATCATGAGGGGGGTCATGGTGTTGCTGTCTATGGCGTTGGGGTCAAAATAGAGGGGTGGGAGGTGGCGTTCTTGGGGTGCGGGTTCTTGGTGGACTAGGATCCTAATTAACCTAAGATAATTACAAGTGGTGATGAATGCGGAGTCGGGGCAAAAGGTGAATTCGCTAAGAAATTTATCTATAGATCTATACAAGTTGGGGAGGGTGAAAAGGAGGGCGTTTCTATGGGAGGTGGTATTGGTATTATAGATGATGGGGAAATCAAACCTGCTGTGGATGGACGGGTTGAAGTCCACTCCTACCCTTCGAGGATACGGCATAAAAGTGGGGTCGTTTCTCTCTGAAGGGAGGGTGTTGCAAAATGCCATCCACGCTTCCAGGTTGACGTCAAAAATGCATCTCCTCCAAGTGGGTTGGCAATTATAGCCTTCCACTGATCGAGGCACCTGGAGGACTTTATCTTGCCAAAACTTGCGGTCCTCGGCTCCCCAAGCAGTTGGGTGAGCCTCACGCTCCGCTAACCATTTGGCTTTGAGCCTGGCCCCCATGGCAATGACATCCTCCACCAGCTGAATGGGCAGTACCCTATTCAAGGCAATGGGAAACTCAAAGCGCAGGTCGAAGGGGTCGCAGTTATACTCCTGCTATTTCCAGATAATCATTTCGGCAAGGAATTCAGCAGGGGAATCTTGGGTGCGCAGTAGGAGAGGGGCAGACTGTCTCTGGACAGGTCTGGCATTCAGCTTTCTTCTTGCCTTCTCCACCATCTCTTTCCTACGGTTGGCTTGGGCCTCGGCAGATGTATCAGGGGGCTGTACTTCGGCTTGTTGTGGTTAAGGGGATGGTGGGACATATTCCTCCTCCTGAGGTCCCAGATCGAGCTCTGGTTCACCCCCTTCTGCTTGCTCGTCTTCTTGTGTTTTCTCCTCTGTGAAATCGAGGTCGTCCATCTCCTGTGCCGTCAGGCCTACCTGTGCCAGATATCTTCTCTGCTCTTCTAGGCTCTGCGGCGGGCCTCCTAGCTGCAGCGGCACGTGCATGCCTGCTGTGAGAGCTCTGCGCGCAATGGTTAGTTTCCTTTGCAGCTGATCATTGGCTTCATCTCCTTCTGGTCTGGTGGCGTGGAACAGCGTGTTGCTGAGCTATCGTGGAGAGCTGGGCTGCTTCTGCCTGATTCTCAGCCAGCACCCTGTCTCCTTCGGCCTTGGCTAGCCGGCGTGCTAAGTCCCGTACTCTATGCTCGTTATGATCAGACCATTCTTTTGCCCTTCTCTCCATATCTTCCAGGCTCTCCCCCTGATGGAGGGTCATTGCCATGAGTTGTTGTTGCTGGGCCTCGAGCTCACGGTGCAGGCGGGACTGCTCCTGGTGTTCCTCTGCGATTTGCGCATTGAGCTGGTCCAGCTTCACCTACATCCTGCGCACCTGTTCTGCCCTTAATTGATCCAGCTCTGCAGCCTCCTGTCTGATTTTGTCAAGCTGGCTTTGAGCTTCCAGGTTGGCTACAGATAACTGATCATTCTTGCGTCGAAGGTGGCCATTCGTTTCCCTCTCCCCGTTGAGATGCTCCATTAGGATTTTCCTTCTTCCCTCCCAGGCAGCGTCGCGTTCCTTCAGGGCTCTTAGTTCCTCTGCCTCCTTAGTGCTGGCCTCCTCCCTGAGCACCGCGATTTCCCTTTGATATTCTGTTATCTGCTTCACTCTGTCCAACTGGAGGGCGGCTTGTGATTCGCGTTCCGTTGCCAGCTCCTCCACGACTATCCTCCTTTCCTGCCTGGCTCTTTACAACTGTGCGAGCAGCTCCTTCACGTACTCGTCATAGTGGCCTGCTGGAGGTGGGGGGTGGGGCATGGTTATAGTGGTGGCAACCTCTTCTAATTTTTGTATTTTCACCTCCGACCCTGGCTCTAGTTCGGCCGTGGCTGCCCTTTTGGCACCTGAAGCTGGGGTGGCCACGGCCGCTTCCCTTGCCAGCTCCCTTTCCACCAGAAACTGTAGCCAGGTGACCACGTTGCTCTCATCGATTTTTGGGGTGTGCCCCTAGGTGGTGGTGGCAGGGGGTGTCACACGATAGGGGTGGCTTGCATGGGTGGCATGAGAAGAGGGGAGGCTGGCCTGATTGGGTCTTTTCCTTTTCCTTCTGCAGGAGGCAGGTGCACAATTTTCGACACACCAGTGCTGGGACCGGGTGCCTCAGGCTAGTACGGACCCCCTGCTCCTTCCACGTCTCTTCTCCGCTGTTCCTCGATGGAGCGACGGGTCGCCAGCTCCAAATCTTCTTCTTCCCTTCTTCTCAGCTCCTCCTCAGCCCTTTTTTTTCTTTCCTCCTCTTCCCTTACCGACTCCCTTTGGGCCCATTCGAGCTCTTCCTTCTCTTTCCTCCTTCGCTCCTCCTCTCTTTTTCCATGTAGGGCCTTAGTCCGTTGTTCCGCCTTTCTTTTTGGTGTAGCCTGGGGTTCTCCCTCCTCGTCGGTATCCGTTTCCGTTTCATCAGACTGCTCTTCCGCATGAGGCTGGGACTGCGACGGCGATTCGCCACTTTTCTCGTCACCTCCCTGTTTGTCTTCTCCTGCTCGTCCCTGCCCTATCGCTTCGTGGATGATTGCGGTCAGGGCACCTCCAAACCCTATGGTGGAGGCCTTGGAGGATGAGGCTTTGCGGGTCGATCGGGGTGAAGGGGATTCTCCTGCCACGGCTCTTCCTCCTATCGCCAGGGCCTTTGCCGAAGCTTCAATTGTCTTCCTTACAAACCCTTTGAGGTTCACCTCATTCAGTGATTGCGCAGCGATGCTTTCGAGCAGAGGTACATTGATTCTGGACATAATGCTATTGTACCGCTGACTCGAGAATAGGGCATGCATCATTTTCGCCTGCAGCTGAATCTCTTGATTGGGGATGTCTACTAGGCTAATTCCGTCGTTGGTGTGGACCTTCACTTTGTCCATCCCCAACATGGCATAGACATCTCTTTTTGGTTTCCTCTCCACCTTGTTTGGGAGCCCTAGTGCCCTTTCTATTAGTTCGGGGGTCAGTTCGACCTGCACTTGTCTGGTAGCTTCCCTGTCCTGCACCGTGACGGTGCCCCTGTTTCTGTTGAAGGTGCGCAAGAACTCGGCGCACAGGGTGTAGTTTATCCTCTGCCCCACTGCGTCCATGTACCTCTGTAAGTGGCATTGCTCTATAATTTGTCGTACCGCCGGTTCCTCAATGACCACGTCTTCCAGGTTGAATATGTGGCAGAACTTCAGCTGGTTGAATGCTCTTGTTTCCACTGTGAGGCCGTACTTCACTTGTTCTTCCTCCGAGAAGGGGAGCTTGCCTGCTTTGTCTTGGCTTGCCATGGTCGCCACCTGCACATTTAGCCAATTTCCTTTTTAGTATTTTTTGGCAACCAATTTGCTGGACGACCACAAACATAGCAGATTTTATTGTCCATAGCCCTAACTTTTCCTTTCAGACTTCTATCACCTCCTTTTATATGGCATTTCAATTTTGAGCCTTTCACCCTTGGTTTACTTTTTAGATTTTTGGTTTACTTTTTAGATTTAACTCCGTTTATCCCTTACTTCCCCTTCCCCCTTTTGGAAAAGAAGAATCCGTCCCAGGATTGGAGGTTGTGGGCCCAAGGCGTTCATGTTTATTTGTGTAGGAGCCAAACGTAGAAGTTGGGGTTATATTCCAGGTGTGCAACGCAGTCCAGGTCACAGGGTCGAATGCATACATGTGTGATGTACGTGAGGACACCTGTGAGCAAATCACCGGAGTCGACCCGACTTGCGATGTGGAGCTCTTCCTCTGTTAAGAGGCGGTCGAGATAGGGGTGCCCTGAGATATGATCGTCCATGGTCCGACCCCGAAGAGTGGTTAACACTCTATACGAGGTAGGCGCGACGTAGGTGGGATCATACTCGACCGTTTTGATGGCTCGGCGTTGTTCGGCGTTGGTCATTATGCGGCATCCGTCGACTTCCCATTTCAACCTAAGAGCGTACCACTGCTTCAAGAAGGGTGATCCCGTGTCCGCCAGGTGGGACAACCTTGCGCATTCTTGGTCAGTGATGGCAGACGTTGTCGGTGGGTCAAATGATGTGATGAGGCATTGCTTAATGGCTTGCTCTTTGGAGACCTCGCTAGCGAGCAACTCGGCGGCAGAGCGAGAAGCTTGTGCAAAGGCGAATTCAAAAGTCTCCCAAGAGCAAGGCATATTGCGCACGTCTGTTGCAAAGGGTTCTGCTAATAGTCCTAAGTCCAGGTGATCATAGCTGAGGGCCAGTGCAACAAAGGTGGCATCGAGCTGTTTGATGCAGTCCACCACATCATCTCCAGTGTCCTCTGCGAGGTCAGCGGCCAGCGTTAGAAATGACTTCCGTTCATAGGAGGGCTTAAGGCCGGCGGGTGGTTGGGGTTTGCTGGAGCTGAAGGTTCTGACAGTACAGAGCTGCGACGGTTGGGGGTCCATTTGAGTCGGCAACCTGGGCGTTGGCCAGATGGATGGGTCGGGTTTGATCTTAGGGGCTATGTTGCTGCAGTCCTCTAGGCTGCTGAGCGGCAGGTTGGGTTGGTTGGATGATGCCACTTGTGGTGATGGCCATTGTTTGGGCCGATAGGCATGTGCGACACTCTTGGGTTGACACGTAGAGGAGTTGGATGAGTGGGGTGAGCCCTGCGATTCGTGGTCTTGAGGCATCGGGGGACAAGGACTGATTAGACTTGAGGTCGACATAGAACTAGTGCATTTGACAGTTGGGTTTTTAGGGATCCACAGCGAGGCATTCCCCTCATAGTAGCCTTGTGCACGCAGAGGACTTTAGGGACCCATATTTGTTTAATCACGCGGCACTTGCGATGATGGCATCTTGGTTTCCTAGGTTTAGATTTGTAGGTCTTCTGCAGACATGCACATCTAGTTCTAGGCGGTTCTCGAGGCTTCTTAGGTACCCATTGCAAGTGGGTCTGCTGGGGTTTTTCTTTGGGTGCTACGAGCTGCGGTTTATGGGGATCTGGGTGTGGTAGATATGCATAGCCCCCCTCCTTAGTCCTAGCTACGACTGTTTCTATCGATGGCCCTGTGAGCGGTGATAGGGTCACGAGGCCCTTGATGAAAGTCGTGACAATAGGCACGTTCCCGATCGTTAAGTGGATGCATTGCAACTCATAATCAACATTGCAGCGGGTCTGCTTTTTAAAAGTTCGCTCGAGCAATGACTCTGTGCTTGCATCCATGGTACTTTGGCAACACGTAAAACAGCATGGGGATAGTTTCAGACTCGATAGAAATGGCGACTCGGCATGTGCCGAGGATCGGGTAGGATTGAGCCCCGTATGGACTTAATTTGGCTGTTGTGGGATGAAGTATTGGCGCGCCAAGCTGGGTCCAATGCTCGTGCGTTAAAACGTTAAAATCCGCCCCCTCATCAATCAGGGCATCGAAGGAGCACGTCTACTTGGCCATGACCGTGACACGGAGGTAGGCGGGTTCTACAGGTTCCTCCTCATTCTCACGGATTTCCGTAATTGTGGCTACTTGTATTTTGACGGGTGGTTCTACCATTGGTGGCTCATGTAACGGATGAGTGGGCGGGTAGTACTTCTTGACCCGACTGCCATTGAAGAAGCCCGTTCCTTCACCATCTAGTGTTTCCAGCTCGACATTACCAGTTTGGCTGATTGCCCGGACCTTAAAGGGTCCGAGACCTCTGAATTTCATCTTTTGCTTATGTCCTTTAACCGAGTAGAGGACCACTAGGTCACCCTGCTCAAACTCCCATTGCTTGACATGTTTGTCAAACCAGCTTTTGCGTCGGGCTTTCTCGCAGATAAGTGCGTGGGTGGCTAGGAGACGAACTTCTGATAGGCATTCCAGCTCAACCAAGCGTTGCGTCCATGCTTCCTTCCCTTCCCATCATTCTTGGAGTGCTATCCTCAGGCTAGGGACGAAGAATTCTAATGGGAGAATGACTTCAGTCCCATAGGTTAGCCTAAAAGGTGTTTGACCGACGGCCGTTTTATAAGCTGTTCGGTAGGCCCACAAGGCTGCCATCAACTTGTTATCCCAGTCACTTCGTGAGGCTAACACTACTTTAGTCAGGACATTGATGAGAATTTTGTTGGTTGATTCAGCCTAGCCATTAGCCTGAGGGTAGTATGGTGAGGATTTGCGATGGATGATGAGAAAGGTGGATAGGAGATGGGCTATCACTTCGTTGATGAAGTGTGTTCCCTGGTCGCTAACAGTTCGATGGGGCAACCAAAACGTGAGATTACTTGCTCCCATAAGAACTTGGCAGTCGTCCTAGCATCATTTCTCCGCGTGGCTCTCGCCTCCGCCCACTTGGTGAGGTAATCCGTGGCTACCACGATGTACCTAGCTTGTGAGTATTGTGCCGCGGGGCTAATGGGTCCTATGAAGTCAATCCCCCATTTTTCGAAGGGTTGGCGAGCAATAACAGGGGTCAACTCCATCTGATCTTTACGAATTGGGACTTTTGTCCGTTGGCACTTGTCACAATGCTTAAGGAATTGTGTAGCATCGCGGAAAAGTGTGGGCCACCATAGTTGGGACTGCAGCACCTTCCGTGCTGTCGTGTCTCTGCTAAAGTGTCCTCCTGCAATACCGTTGTGCGCCTCTGAGAGCACATCGTGCATCTCATGCTCACATATGCACTTACGTAGCAATCCGTCTTGCCCCAGCCTATAGAGCTGGCCTGCAATTAGCTGGTAGGGTTGGATTTTCAGGATCAAGTGCCTAAGCCGTGCCCGTTCTATTGGTCGTTTGGGCAGCCCATGCTCAAGCACCTGGACTATGTTGTCTGCCCAGTATGCTGTCAAATCGGCCCTGAATAGGTCTCCTTCGTTGGACAGATGGAATAAGTGGCTGTCCGGTAACTCGTCCATGATGCCTTGTCCAGCGGCTTCTCCTGTGGGTATACGGGACAAATGATCACCCATGTAATGTTGTTTTCCCTTCAGCACCACCACGGAGAAGTCGAACTCTAGGAGCAGGAGAAGCCATCGAGCTATACGTCCTGTAGCACAAGGTTTGTTCACTAAATAGAGCAGGGCTTGATGGTCTACGAAGAAGGTGAAGGGGGTGGCCAGTAGGTAATGCCGGAACTTCTTCACAGTGAACACCATGGCTAATCCCTCCCTTTCCGTTGTCGAATAATTCATCTCCGTCTCAATGAGTTGCCTGCTAGAAAAACTCACTGGGTAATCTAGGTTATGCTCACCAATATCACCGCCCCAACCTAAGTCTGCCGAGGCTACTATGCCACAAGCAGTGCCATCGAGGCCAAGCCTAGACGCAACAGATCCGCAGATCAGCCGCGGCCATTGGCCCGGACAGTCTGGGCTAAGGGAAGGACGAGTGTTTAGCAATCTCCTGACCACACTAGTAACCACCCCTGTAACGTTTGGCCTGGGAGATCTGCTCAAGCAGCACCCTGCCCTATGGCAGGACCTCAAGCAGTGGGTCGAGAGACTGCAAGAGCAGGCCCCGGCAGATCCTCAAGACCAGGATGCGGAAACACACTTGCCAAGTTTGACGCTACACTCCGGGCCTAAATCCTTGCACGTCAACGCTTTCTGGGAGGGCTCGGAGATGCAGGCAGTCCTGCCGGTCCTAGCCCTGGGAGACGCAACGAGGAAGGGGATTGTAGACACAGGAGCTGGGGTTAGTGTGCTTAGCCACGCAGTGCTATAGAGGTGGGGAAACCCGCCTGTTGAAGCTGCTCGGTTTAATGTCACGCTAGCAAATGGTATGCGAGTGAAGCCATTCGGGGTCTTGAAGAATTGGCCAGTGAAGATTGCAAGAGTCCAGTTCTCTGTCGACTTTATAGTCATGAAGGGAGTGGACTATGATATCTTATTGGGTCGACCCTGGATGCGCAATGCTAGAGTTATCGAAGACTAGGGTAACAACGTAATCTTCCTTGGCAACCGAACTAATGCTGTGAGAATAGAGATGGACACTTGGAAGACCTCGCCAGTCGACCTAGACACCATCTCTACTCTGCTCAAGGAAAACAGTCAGGACAAGGAACCCTATGGGTCCTTAACTAAGTATATCCCATGCCCAGAGGACGAGCGGGATTGGATGCACGTTCTCGCTACACTTGACCTGCCGTTCTCAGACCATAAGGCATACGAGCAGGCTGTCAAAACAATTGGCAAGCCAAAAGAAACACTCCCTACACCTGTCTACATGATGGCAGCAAGCCTCCATGAAGGGCCTAAGCCTGTCATCTTCCAAGTGCCTACCAACAAGAGAGAACTCTAGGGAATACTGGAGCACTTAACGGACCGACTGGCAGGCAACGCAGCCGCCAATCTCAAGCCTCTCCAGGACCTCTTGGAGGATTCCGAGTGGAAGTGGACCAGGGTACATGAACTAAACCTCAGGTATAACTGGGCTTTGGTTCCCGACCAACAAGACGAGGCAGAGCAGGCCTTGGGGGACAATGAGCAGTCGAGCGATAAAGATTCCTGTGATGAATACGAAGATTGCCAATCCTTCAATGATGAAAGTGAGGGTGAGGTAGATACCATAGAATACGACACCGAAGGGCGAGAAATTGAGCAAATCCGGGCAGATGCTAAGCCGCAGACGAGACCGGCCCTTAGAGTGGACCAAGGAGTTATGTGTACGAAATGTGATCGTGCTTGGTTGGAACGGATGGTAGCAGTGGACCTTGAGCAAGCCGGCCTAGCCCAACCAGGAATGGCAGCACTGCTTAGAACCGAATTGCCATCTGAACTATGGCCACCGGGGGAGACCACCTCCTCTAGTGAAAATGGGGGGTTTAACTCTGAATCGGAAGTTACTTCGGATAGTGACCCAGAAATCCCTAGGCCACCCATGACCAAACGCACCAAGGGGGACTTACCTGTCCACCTAAGGCGCAGACGGTTGCAGCAGGATGAGGCAGAGCGTCCCAAGGATGCATGATCAGAGGAACAAAGGAAGCCGCAAGACCTCCCTAAACGTTTCTCTAAATTCAAAAGAGGGGACAGGGTAGTGGTTCTGCTAAGTGCCAAGCGCCAAGGGCAAACCAGCGAACCAATCGAAGGGCCAGCCAAGGTCAAAGAGGTAAACCTGGCCCTGGAAGGGGAAGTACCCCGCCCAGTGTTCATTGTCGAGGACTTGACCACCGAAGAAGAGTCCAATCTTGTCACTCTTTTGCGGGAGCACCTGGACATATTTGCTTGGTCCTTAGATGAACTACGAGGGGTAGATCCGAGTGTTGTGACCCACAACATACCCATGACGACGGATGCAATGCCGGTCAAGCAGCGACCATACCCCATGAATCCAAAGCACGCTCATGCTGTCAAGGAGGAAATCGACAAGCTGATGAGAGCTGGATTCATTTACGAAATTGAGCACACAGACTGAGTGTCACCCATAGTCATTGTGATGAAGAAAAATGGCAAGATTCGAGTGTGCGTCAATTACAAGAAGGTGAACGCCGCTACAAAGAGAGACTACCCCTTACCATACACCGAGCACATGCTTAAGAGAGTGGCAGGTAAGGAAGCCTACAGTTTCCTGGATGGCTTCTCGGGGTACAATCATGTGCAAGTGCATCCTGCAGACAGGCACAAGACCGCTTTCGCCACTGAGTGGGGCGTCTTTGCGTACGTGGTCATGCCCTTCGGGCTAACCAATGCCCCCGCCACCTTTCAATGCCTCATGTGCACCATATTCAAGGACGTGCTTCGCAAGGAGTTAGAGGTCTTTGTCGATGACCTGTGTGTCCATTCGACCTGGATCGAACATCTAGACAAACTCCGCGCGGTCTTTGAACGGTGTCGCTTATACCGTCTCTCCCTGAACCCCTTGAAATGTCAGTTTTGGGTGAAGCACGGATGCATCTTAGGACACGTGGTGTCCAAGAATGGCATTGCCATGGACTTCTCGAAGGTCAAAGTTATTGTGGACCTTCCACCCCCATGTAATTATAGGGGAGTTCAATGCTTCTTAGGTCACACAGGATACTATTGGCGGTTTGTACTGAACTACGCGTTGATCGCTAGGCCATTGTACAAACTGCTAATTGTCTTCGAGTGGACTGAAGCATGCCAACGGGCGTACGAAGAATTAAAAAATGCCCTAACAACGGCACCTATGCGTGCTTATGCTGGAGAGATCATCAATCTCGTCCTCTGTAATGGGTTCAACATCCTTGAGGTGCTGTTGAGCCTCCCTCACCCATTCCTTCACCTTTTCTATGGCTTCTAATTGCCGCTTGGGGTGTGGGTATTCCCCTACCTTAGCGCTTCCCTTTTGGGCTATTTTAGGGGCTGAAGTCTCTGCCTCTGCGTCTGAGACTTTCTTCCCTTGGGGTAAGGTCGTAACACTGTTGGTTTTTAGTGCGACCTTAGCCTCTGATCCCTTCTTTTTCTGCCTATGACTTTTCTTTCCTACTGAGGTAGCGTCAAGATTGCTAGGTCCTGGCAGAGAGATGCCGGCCTGCTTCGGGTCATAACTCGCAAGGGAATAGGTGTGGCCTCCCCATCGGGGTTTTCAACACCAAACAGCCCCAGCGGACGAACGGCAAATTAGCTGAACCGGAAGGCAACTTCCGTTTTGGGCAGTCTATGAAAAGATGGGTGATTCCGCACTCTGCGCACCTTTGGTCAGCTTTGTCCCTGTTTTGCTGCTCTCTTTCGGGGCAGCGCGATGAGACGTGACCGGGATGTCCACAAGTCCAACAAGTGACCGGATCCTGTGGCTGCCCTCCTAGGCCTCTACCCCGTCCTCGTCCTAATGCCATCACCGGCACGGGTCGGTAATCCATGAGGACCGCATTGCCCTCGTCGTCATGCGAGACGTAAGGGTATATGTAGGTCTCTTCGTCACTGGGCTCCTCTACGTAGTGTACGGGAGCATCGCTCGGTGGGTGGGTCACATAGGGACAAGGCGGTCTAGGAATGCCGGTAGGATTTATGTCCAGCCTAGGGATCGCTGGTTTCATATCATTAGGTGCAGGTAGGGCTAGCGGGGTTCCCCGTCCGAAGAATGGCTGCGGCCTGTTAGCCGGATAAGGTTGGCCGTAGGGTTGCGCATATGGTAGTCTTCGTGGTAGTCTACAGTGTGCGGCACCGTGGCCGAATTTACCGCAGTTAGCACAGGGTCTTAACCTAGGGTCTTGACACTCTGCTGGCATGTGGTTCCCTCCACAGTACATGCACTGGACGTGGGACGCGTCGGTCGCCTCAACATGTCTTGTATTTTGGCCAATTCCGTCTTAACCTCAGCCAAGCCGTGGTCCGTCTCGGTGGTCTTTCCCTTATCTTGGGATGATGGGTTTGGTCGCTCGCTAGAGGTTGACGCTCGCTCTAAACTCCGTGGATTGTTTTTTTCTAGGTTTGAGCTCCTGGAGCTCCGCTCTTTCAGCTGGTCATCGACCCTGATGGCTTCCTCAAAAACCCTAGCCACCACGTCTCGTTGCAAGCTTGAGTTGCCTGCCAGTGCCTTGTACAATTCCTCATCTCGAATCCCGCTGATGAATACGGTCGATACTGCCCTGTCAATCGGTCTCTCGCCTAAGGGGATTTTTTTAAGGAGGCTTCTCACGTGGGTCACATAGTCGCGGATGCCCTCCTTCTCCTTCTGCTTGACGTTCATCAGGCGTACTAGCAGGTTGTCAGAGTATCCGGGTTCGGCAAACCTCTTGACAAAAAGGTCCTTGAGGTTATTGAAGTTGGCTCGTTCTATGGCATCCAGGCTTGTATACCACGTCCTACCCTTATCGCTTAAGCAAAGTCCGAATGCTTGCGAACGTTGAGCCTGGTCCTTGAGGCCATTGGCTTCGCAGACTTGCTCAAACTGCTCGACGAAGCTGTACGGGTCGTCAGGTGGCTGGTACTTGTCGAGTTGCTTGGCGACAATAGGTATTTTGGCTTGGCTCTTTGAGCCCTGGTTTGCCCCCAGCCCTGCAAGTAGCGATATTGCTAGCACAATGGCACTCTGTTCTACCACGGTGTTATCGAGCAGCCATTTCATGAGGAGCTCGCCCAGTGTCAGGTCTTCCTCTAGTGCTCTTTCCTGGTCTGTCCGATTCCGGCCAGCCAAGTTTAGCACTCGTTGCACCTCATGCAGCTCCATGCTTTGCCTTAGACTCCTGGCTTGTTGGTCTCTATTATACTCGGCTATGCCCTACAATGCCTTGCAGGCTAGCCTTCTCTCCTCCTCTAGGTCCGCAATGATTGCATCTGCCGTCCTGCCACGGTGCTCGTAGCAGGCATGCGCATTGTAACTGCTCACCATCTGCTGTATAGCGTCTGGGAATGCGCTCACATCGAGCTCCCCTGCAAACCGATGGTATGAGCCTCCCTCTGTCATGGTTGGATTCTTGCGCCCGCTCGTACGACAGATCCTTGTCATTGACGCTCCTTGCTTGACTCTACCCTGTGCTTCACGCGTTTGCCTACACCTTGGGTCTTCTCCTATTGGTGGGTTTTTTGGGCGATTTATCTGAGTGAGTTCCTTTAATTTTTGAATGCAGTGCTCAACTTATGGTCACTCGTAAGTGTGTTGTTCCTCGTGCACTTGTGCTCAATCAGGTTTTCAGCTTTCCTAAGTGTACTTCAAGTGCGGAAATTCAACCTGAGTGCTATGAGCAATTCCCCGGCGTCTCACTTACTCTCGCTCGTTTCGGGCCTGATAGGCTTTGCTACTCCAGTTCTGGCCGTTCTACGGGTTCTAGGGTCCTGTGCTGCTTCCTGTTGTTCACGCGGGGGTGGGTCGCTGGGGGAGTGCCCCAGTGTGTCCCTGGATGGGTCAGGTTTTATTTTGGTTTGACTCTGGGAATCGGACGTCTGATTTACCAGTGGTTCGATTTTGGGAATCGGACCAGGTATATCAGGGCTAAGTGGCAGTCTTAAGGTCCGTGTGTCCGATTCTCAAAAATCGGACGGGCAAGTGTTCGATGAATCGGACAAGGGGGGTCCGATTCAGGGCTGGTCCGATTCGTCCGAATGGTCCGATCGGACAGGGTGGTCCGATTTCTAGAATCGGGCAGACTGGTCCGAGTGTTCGATCCTAGTGGTCCGATTGTGGGCGGGTCCGAGTCTGGGAATCGGACCGGGTAGGTGGTCCGATTGGTGATGTGTATTAATTTGTCCGATCGGACAGGGTGGGTCCGAGTCAAAGCATCCGAGTCGGACGGGTTGGTACAAGTCCGAGTGTCCGAGTGGTCCGAGCGTCCGATTCTCAGAATCGGACGGGTTGGTCCGATCCTAGTAGTCAGACAGGTTGTTCCGATCGGACGGTTGTCTGAGTGTCCGATTCTGGGAATCGGACATTGGGTCGGACGTCCGAGTCCACCGGTCCGATGAGCTTGCGCACACGGATTCGCCCAACTATCTCCAGATGTCTATTACTATTGACCACGAAATTCACCAGCGATGGAGTTGGAGTGGTGAGGGGGAGATCGGTTACCTGGGGATCGCCGAATGCAATGTACTCCGTGCCCTGGTCGATCGGACAGTTGCCAAACTCGCTCTCTCTCTCACTCTCTCTCTCTCACTCTTCGTTGGTTGGAAATGGGGGTTCTCTTGCCCTCCCAGAGTTTATACCCCGCTGGTTCTTCCCTGAACACTACAGATCCCTTTCCTGGCGTTTCCTACACAGTTACCTTCGCATTTACTCCATTTTCCCCCCTGTTTTTTGCTATTTTCTCCCTGTTTCACAACAGCAACCCTCTGCCTCTTCGTGTGTGATTTCCTACTGTTAATCTACCCTAAACACAACATAAATCGAAAGCAAAACACTGAACTAGTTTCTCCATGTTTTCCAATCATCAACAACCAGAATATCCCAAAATACTTACATGTTCTGAAGATCGAAAACACCCAGCTTCCTACCTATCTCAAGCTCCGTTTTAGGGATGAATACTCTACTTCGATGCTCGATATGAGGCGCGCAAGTGCTCAAGCTTGAATCCGTTGGTCCCGGCACAACGGAACCAAAATGTGGGAGCTTTCACTCAACCGCCAAGACCCACGGACCACTTATTGATTCAAGTGTTCCAAGCCGAGCACTAATGGCTATCTCTCACCTAGCCGACGCGCCGTCGATCCTACGAATGCAGTGAGCTTACCTTGATGCTCGATCGAGTACCCTCCTCTCTCTTGCACTCCGGTAGCTCCACGATCCTAGATGCTAGCTCAAGCATCCTCAAGCCTCCTCCATCTCCAAACTCCATCCTCCATAGCCGCGCGCGCAAGAGAAGAGAAGAGAAGAGAAGAGAAGAGAAGAAGAGGAGAGGAGATGGTGAAGAGCTTCACTCTCTTGATCCCTCACTCTCACACACACTCACTCCCTCACACTCTCACACTCCCTCTCTCAAGAGCACACACAAGCAAGAAGGAGAGAAGAAGAGAGGAAGAAGAAGACTATTTTTGCCACACACCAAAGAATGAGCTCCTCATTCACTTTTCAACTTTATATACAAAACCCTAAATCCCTTTTGGGCGGTCATCCCCTTTTCCCATTTTTACATGGCCGGCCATAGCCTAGGCCCTTTTTTCCATTGTCCTTCTATCTTCCTAGCTTCCTTTTCACCGCCCCTCTACATTTACAAATTGCATGGGTGAGAGCCCGGCACTCTTTTACAAGATTTTAGGGTGCGCCTTTTTATTTAAAAATGCGCCTTTTCCCCTTTTGTATTTGCCTTGGACTTTTAAGGTTGCCCTTGCGCTTTTGGCCTTTTCTCCTTTTCTTTCTTCAGTCGGACTACCTTTTTTCCGCCTTTGCCCTGCGTCTTTTCCACTTTCTTTTGCTTTCTTCATGTTGGGGTTAACAAGGCCCAATGGATGCACGCCTGCGACCTAACTGCTTACCCCTCACTACTTGCTCCACATTGAGCTAATAGCAATTGAGGACAATTGCTATCCCACCCCGGGGGTATGATGCCAAGAGGTATATTCCATAGTAGATTTCGTGATTATATTTATTTACCGGGACTTGTATACAAGGTGGATTCCTTGTGCAAGAAGTGGATGGGGATGCCTATCCATTTTGGGTATCACATTAATTGAATGTGCATGTGGGTGGTTCTACAGCAGGTGATTCTATAAAATACTTATTAAATTAATGGATGTTTACGAGTTTAGAGTGCGCACTTGAATTAAATTAAGATTAAGACAGAGTTCCAATCTATTTAATTATTTTGTATTTGAAGGCAACTAAATATTCACTTTTGTTGGATTTTATCTAATTATTTTTTAACAATTGTGAATGCTTCAGTTGATGTGTAGAGTAGGTGGTGGTGGTGTTGGGTAGTACCGGGACGATTACGTGAATCCAAATGCCTAGAAGAATTACCATTTTTGATGGGTGTGTGTCTTATCGCTAAAGGTGTGACACCAATATTTATTTAAGCGCTTGACAAAACATTTATTATCTTGTATACGCATAGGTACTTGGTTAAATATTTCATTATTTGATATTTGTATTTGGGCATAGCCCCGACTTTTGGACGCCCAAACGCCTTACTCTATATTTGGGCAAAAGTAAAAGCATGTTGTTTGTAAAGTGGACTATTTTTGAACTTCAGGATAAATACATGCCTCGTGAAGCGCTCACACAAGGCATGGGGGGAGATTGCACCCAATTGGTCTTTTTGGTTTCATGTCCTATGAATTCTCTTTTGCTTTTATGAAGGTTTTCTAGAGTTCTTTATTCTTGAGGACCTTCCGGCATTCGCTATATGCACGTATACAGCATCTGATCTGCGCACTAGAGAGAGAGAGAGAGAGAGAGAGAGAGAGAGAGAGAGAGAGAGAGAGAGAGAGAGAGAGAGAGAGAGAGAGAGAGAGAGAGAGAGAGAGAAAGAGAGAGAGAACTTAAGTCCTACACATGAGAGAGAGGGGGGGAGGGGGGAAGGAATTTAATTAAAAAGAGGAAGGAAAAAAGAAAGAGAAAGATTATAAGTGAGAGAGAGGGAATGGGGTTTTAATTTAAAAAGAATGGAATGGGGGGTTTTAATGAAAAAATGGAGTGGGAAGAGAAAATGAGAGATTACACGTGAGAAAAAGGGGAGAGGAGGGGGTTTTGATTCAAAAAGAAGGTTTGGAAAAGGGGGTAGGTTCGGGGCTTTTTGAACCTGAAGCGAAAATAATATAGGAGTAGGAGAGAGAGAGAGAGAGAGAGAGAGAGAGAGAGAGAGAGAGAGAGAGAGAGAGAGAGAGAGAGAGAGAGAGAACCTAAGCCCTATACATGAGAGAGAGAAGGGAAGGGGGGAGGAATTTAATTAAAAAGGGGAGGGGAAAAAGAAAGAGAAAGATTATAAGTGAGAGAGAGGGGATGGGGTTTTAATTTAAAAAGAAGGGGAAGGGCTTTTAATAAAAAAAGGGAGGGGAAAGAGAAAAGGAGAGATTACACGTGAGAAAGAAGGGAGGGAAGGGGGTTTTGATTCAAAAGGGAGGTTTGGAAAAGAGGGTAGGTTTGGTGCTTTTCAAACCAGTATAGAGAGAGAGAGAGAGAGAGAGAGAGAGAGAGAGAGAGAGAGAGAGAGAGCACCTAAGCCCTAGACATGAGAGAGAGAGAGGGGGAGAGGGGAGGAATTTAATTAAAAAGGGAAGGGGAAAAAGAAAGAGAAAGATTATAAGTGAGAGAGAGAGGAGGGGGTTTTAATTTAAAAACAAGAGGGGCGGGTGGTTTTAATGAAAAAATGAGGAGGAAGAGAAAATGAGAGATTACACGTGAGAAAGAGGGGAGGGGAGGGGGTTTTGATTCAAAAAGGAGGTTTGGAAAAGGGGTAGGTTTGGGAAGCCCTCTAGAGGTTCGGGGGTTTTCGAACCTACAACAAAAATAATATAGGAGAGAGAGAGAGAGAACTTAAGCCCTACATATGAGAGAGAGAGAGAGGGAAAGAGGGGAGAAATTTAATTGAAAATGGGAGGGAAAAAAAAAGAGAAAGATTATAAGTGAGAGAGAGGGGAGGGGGTTTTAATTTAAAAAGAAAGAGGGGGCTTTTAATGAAAAAAGGAAGGGGAAAGAGAAAATGAGAGATTACACGTGAGAAAGATGAGAGAGGAGGGGGAGGAATTTAATTAACAAGGGAAGGAGGAAAAGAAAGAGAAAGATTATAAGTGAGAACACGTGAGAAACATGGGAGGGGAGGGTGAGGAATTTAATTAAAAAGGGGAGGCAGAAAAGAAAAGAAAGATTATAAGTGAGAGAGAGGGGAGAGGATTTTTATTTAAAAAGAAGGGGGAGGGGGCTTTTAATGAAAAAAGGGAGGGATAAGAGAAAATAAGAGATTGCACGTGAGAAAAAGAGTGAGGGGAGGGGGTTTTGATTCAAAAGGGAGGTTTGGGAAAGGGGGTAGGTTCAGCTTTTAATGAAAAAAGGGAGGGGGAAGAGAAAATGAGAGATTACATGTGAGAAAGAGAGGGAGGGGAGGGGGTTGAAAGGTGAGAAGGATCAAAGCTTGCATGGAAGTGAGCTATGGCAGAGAGCAAGAGCAAGAAGAGAGAGAGACACCTGGAATATAACCCTGCGTATCTCTACCACCTTCTTATGCTACCTATGCATCTTGTCTTCATGGAAGACTGCATCATGGCTGCATATGAGTTTCTGCGCTTTGTGGATCCCAAAGGTGGTAACCCATCTCGCATACATCCCCATAGCCATAGCTGAATGCCTCACATCCAAATATACGTAGATTCGCATAAGACAGAGGTTTCCCACTCCATACCTCCTCTACAACTTGGAAATCCAAACCACTGGAAGGTGATCTATTTATGACATGCACAACTATACTGACTGCCTCAATCCAAAAGCTCTGTGGTAAGCCTACATGGCTAAGCATACTGCGTGCACACTCCTGAATGGTTCTATTCATCCGCTCAGCCAAACCATTCTAGGGCAGGGTATAAGGGGGCGGTCAATTGACGCTTAATACCCCTCTTGTCACGTAGTTGCTCAAAAGCACGTGACACATATTCTCTCTCATTGTTAGTCCTAAGGCATTTCAGCCTATGCCCAGTTTGGTTTTCAACAAATGCAAGCCATCTCTGAAATACAGCCAACACATCTGACTTAAGCTTAATGGGGCAAGCCTAGACTTTAAGCGAAAAATCATCAATGAATATCACAAAATACTTTGCACCACCCATAGACTGACAGGGCATGGGCCCACAGACATTCGAATGTACCAATGCCAGGGGCTCACTCATGGGTGTCCTACCAGACTTCTTATGCATATTCCTAGTCTGTCTGCCATAAAGACAATGCTCACATGAATTAAAACATGCGTAGTCAAGGGGCGGTAAGTACTACAAACTAGAAAGTATTTTCATTCCCTTCAAGGACATATGGCCCAAACGGACATGCCAAAGAGATACATGTGGAATAGAACCCATTGACAAAACATGGTCAACAGAGGACCCATCAACTACAAGAGGATAGAGACTGCCAGCTTTGGCACCTCTAGCAAGCATAAGTCTGCCACACGGGTGATCTTCCAAGTAGAATCCCCAAATGAAACATAAAACCCAGCATCATCAAGCTGCTATGTAGACATAAGACTGCATGTAAGTGCAGGTACATGACATACATCCTATAACATAAAAGTACTACCAATAGAGAATTGTAGTCGCACATCCCCAATGCCAACAATAGCAAGTGACTTATCATCACCCAAAGCGAACTGAACCAAAGACAGTGCGGTAGGAGTGAAACCACTCACGGTATGGTGTAACATGAATTGAAGCACCAGAATCCAAAAGCCAGCACTACTCATGCATAGAGTGAACATCGATCAACAATGTAGCATCACAATAACTAACTGCAAGTATGTACTCCCCATTGTAGTCATTAGTCTGCATGACATTTATCTTGATTTTCACATCGGATTTCGTAGGCATAATGCTGCGATTAGAGGAATTTTCATGTACTTTGTATTTTCCCTTCTCTTTGCGCTTCTCATTGCGCAACTCATAACACTGTGGGCATGTATGACCCTTCTTGCTGCAATGATGACATGTCACATTAGCATTTCTCCCATGAGACTTGCTACGTGACTTGCTACGCGATTTAGACCTAGACTTTTGCGAGTCTCTACCACGGCCATTCCCACGTCATTCTTGCCATTACCATCTCTGCCTCTAACAATCAAAGCATGCGGCACACGAGAGGCATCCAAGTTCTTACGGTTAATCTCTTCTTGTAGAAGAGCACTCTCTACATCAAGCAAGTTCAAAATAGTAGCATGAGCACATAAGACAGTGCGGAATACATCCCATTACTCACTTAAAGTCCCAAGCAAAAATAATAGAGTAACCTTATCATTAAAGGTAATATCCTGGGAAGTTAAGTTCTGGCATAGGCCAAGCATGTCAAGACCGGTCAGACATAGGTAACATACATGCCATATGTACATCCAAGACGGAGCATCAAATGCATTCCAAAGCTGAGTTCAAGCTCAAATGAAGATCTAGAATCAAAGACAAGCTCGATGTCGTATCCCGAGGGTCAATATTTCATTGCATATCCCAAAGACATAGCCCGAAACCAATAGACATAACCAAACTGGAGGTAAAATAACTTGTCAACCAAGATAGCATAAATCCCAACCAACAACGGAGTGTCTGTATCCAAATCAAGGCTCAATAGCTTTCAAATAGCATATCCGGGCATAAACCATGATGACTAAGCATCAATACATTCAATGGGACACCTGAATGTCAACAAAGAGCATTGCATAAACCGTCCCTGATAAAACCTTACTGCCCAAACAATGTACATCAATAAATCCCCACATAAATCAAGCTATGGAAGCTCAAACTAAGTCCCAAAGCATCTCAAAACATTGGACAAACATTTCCAAAGCATCTAGGCATCAAATACCAAGCTCGGGAGCATCACATAAGCTAAGAGTATGATATTTTCTTACTGTAAATCAATTCAGATCTGTTGCAGAAAATACAGTGATCAAAATTTGGTAAGTCTGATATCGCCATCATGTTCGGAGCGTGCCAAAACCCCAAATTAGATCCTTACCTTGCATAAATCGGGTTTCAGACGCCCGAGATATGAGAAAAAAATGGGATTTTTGAGCCAGATTTTGAAACAAGCACAAAAAAATGTGAGCTGCTACTATGGGGCCTGTTGGTTATGCTGAGGATAAGGGGGCAAATGGGGGCATATAAGGTGCCCAATGAAGCCAAGGAATACTTGCAAAGAGCCTATAAGGGCCGAGGAGAGAAAGGAGATGAAAATTTACCTCGAGAAGAAGAAGCCATGGCTGGCATTGAAGCTCCAAGCTCTAGGTCTTCAATCCAAGCTGAAGTAATGCCGGGCTAAGCTCCATGATCAAGCTCTGATACCAGTTGAAAGGTAAGAAGGATCGAAGCTTGCTTGGAAGTGAGCTATGGCGGAGAGCAAGAGCAAGAAGAGAGAGAGACACAAATGAGAACTCCAATAGTCACAATGTGTGACCGGGCATTCCTTTATTCAAACTGTCACTAAAAGAATAAAGAATAAAGTGACAGTGTCGGGCGCTCGCCACCTGCAGTGTGCAGTGGCGGATAATGTCAGTGTAGTAATACACGGGCGGCTAGGTAGAGACGCCTTTACTCCCAACAGGGTTTTGATTCAAAAGGGAGGTTTGGAAAAGGGGGTATGTTTGGGGCTTTCCGAACTTACAATGAAAATAATATAGTAGAGAGAGAGAGAGAGAGAGAGAGAGAGAGAGAGAGAGAGAGAGAGAGAGAGAGAGAGAGAGAGAGAGAGAGAGAGAGCCTAAACCCTACACATGAGAGAGATAGGGGGAGGGAGGAGGAATTTAATTAAAAAGGGGAGGAAGAAAAGAAAGAGAAAGAATATAAGTGAGATAGAGGGGAGCGGGTTTTAATTTAAAAAGAAAAGGGGGGAAGGCTTTTAATGAAAAAAGGGAGGGAGAAGAGAAAATGAGAGATTACAGGTAAGAAAGAGGGAAGGGGAGGGGGTTTTGATTCAAAAGGGAGGTTTAGAAAAAGGGGTAGGTTTGGGAAGCCCTCTAGAGGTTTGGGGCTTTCCGAACCTACAACAAAAATAATGTAGTAGTAAGATATGGCTTTTTCTAATAACCTTTGTGTGATTTAGTATGGAGTCATAAAACCAATATAGTGTGTGAGCTACGAAACTAAACATATGGTTTTTTCTAATAACTTTGTGTGATTAAGTATAAATTCATAAAACTAAATATATTATGTAATCATAAAGCCAAAACAGTGTGATTTTCTAATAACGTTTGAGTCATAAAACCAATATAGTGTGTGAGGGAGAAAATCAATACACAATGCTTGTGTAAACCCTATTATCACATGAAGTGTGCTTTAAGATGTAAGGCATCTTACTAGTATTACTAGTATATTATTTTCTCTATAGGTTCGGAAAGCCCCAAACCTCCAGAGGGGTTCCCAAACTTGCTCCCTTTTCCAAACCTCATTTTTTCAATCAAAACCCCCTCCCCTCCCCTCTTTCTCACGTGTAATCTCTCATTTTCTCTTCCCCCTCCCTTTTTAAAATTAAAACCCCCTCCCCTCTCTCTTGCTTATAAGTTATAATCTCTCTTTTTCTTTTCCCCCTCCCCCCTCTCTCTCATGTGTAAGGCCCATGTTTTCTCTCTCTCTCTCTCTTTCTCTTAGATTAAATTTTTATTTTAATTAAGTATTAAAAAAATAATTTAAAATTTTTCGAACATAGTTTTTCACACACTTTGAGAAGAAGAAGAAGAATAAGAAGAAGAAGAATAATAAGGATAAAAAGAAGAAGACAGAGAGAGGAGGCGGTAAAAGAGGAAAGAGAATAGTCTTTTTAAATTAACATTTTTCTTCTTCCCCTTCCCCCTCCCTCATGTAGGGTAGGTTTTCTCTCTCTCTCTCTCTCTCAGTTAGATTAAACTTTTTAATTTAATTTTTTTAATTAAAATAAAGAGAGAGAGAAATATACAAAGAGCAAAAAAGAAAGAAGAGAAGATGGAGGGAGAGAGAGGGGGAACAGAGAGAAAGAGAATTATAGAGAGAGGAAATGTACAATTTAAGAGAGAGAGAGAGGAAAAGAAAAAAGGAAAAGAGAGGAGAGAGAGGAGAGAAGAAAAGGGGAGAGAGGGACATAAAGAAGAAAACGAGAGAGAAAATAAGAAGAAGAGGAGAGAGAATTTGAACAGATAGAGAGAATTATAGAGAGATGAAAGAAATTTAAAGGAAAGAGAAAAAGAGAAAGAAAGAAATAGAGAAGAAGAAATAGGAAAAAAGGAAAAGAGGAAGAGAGATGGGGAAAAAGAGAAAAGAGAAGTCTTTTTTAAATTTAAATATTTTGAGAAAGAGAGAGAGAGAAGAGAGAGAGAGAGAGAGAGAAGATAAAATTTAAAAGAGATAGAAGGAGAGAAGAAAAAAAAGAAAATTAGGAGAAAGGGGAGGAGAAGAAAAGGGGACGGAGAGAGAGAGAGATAGAAAATATAAATATAAAAAGAGAATTATATATAAGAAAAAGATAAAATTTATATACTTTAAGAGAGACTGGGGAGAGGATGGGGAAGAAAGTGAAAGAAGGAGAGAGAGAGAGAGAGAATACAAAATTTAAAAAGAGAATGAAGAGAGAGAGAAAAAGAAAAAAAATGAAAAAAGAGGAGAGAAAAAGAGAAGCGAGAGGGGGGAGAATAAAAGGAGAGAGAGAGAGAGAGAGAAAGAAAAATAGAGAGAAAATTAGACATAGGGAATTTGAGAGAGAGAAAAATAAAGCAAATTAAAATAATAGAAAAAAATGAGAAATAGATTGTTGAGCAAAAATATCACACACCGTTTCAAAGCAATGAAACTGTTGCAAAACAACCTAACGTTCCCCGCACGCGAAACGCTAATCCTAGTTATTAATAAGATTAAGGTGAAGCACGGTGTGGAGTTCCCAGGCCCTAGTCCCTCTATCATGATTAGGGTGAAGATCATGGGTAGTTGAAATTGTTTTGCCGTTTTGAAGCTCAGTGGTGCCGCGTGCGTCATGGGGCGGTGAGTAAATGGCCTCATTTAGAGACGTTGAGATTCAAAGGTCTGCTAAAAGCATCTTCATATTTCCCTCCCATAATCCTCTCTCTCTCTCTCTCTCTCTCTCTCTCTCTCTCGCGCGCGCGCGCGTCTAGCGAAGCTTGACACCCTTCCTGCAGTGCGCTTCTACAGTGTGTGCCCGTCTGCCATGGCTACGACGACCGCCGCCGGCACATCGATCGTGAACGACCTCCGCAGGATGAGCCTGGAGGCGAAAAGGACAACCGCAGAGATGGTGGAGAGCTGCGTCATCGCGGCCACCCTAGGCTCGGAGCAGCAGGTGCAGTGTGAATGCTGCGGCATGGTCGAGGAATGCACCCCCGCCTACATCAGCCGCGTAAGAGGGCTGCACATGGGGCGATGGCTGTGCGGCCTCTGCTCGGAGGCCGTGAAAGAAGAGGAGGGAAGAAGACGAAGGCCAGGGTATGATGATGACAATGTTGCAGGGGTAGCCGTGGAGGATGCCCTGCAGGCTCACATGAGCATGTGCATGAAGTTCAACCGGATGAGGGGGAGCCCTGTGGTTGCAGACCTTGCGGCTGCTATGCGAAAAGCTCTCAGGAGGAGCATTGATGGCAGCTGCAGGTCTGCGCCCAGCAGCCCTCGCGCGAGCACAAACCCGCGCAGACGCAGCTGCCTGGCTTCAATCTCCCGAGGTTTTGAAGCTCCTGTTTGACGACGAGGACGATGTCCAACGAGCTTCCTCTAAAACCAGAGCTTCTTCCTCCATTTCCTCCACCGAACGTCATCCTTACCGAATGCTAGACATGTAAATGTCTTCCAGTTATTTGTTGTGATACAACATCCTCTGATCTGGTAAACTCTCTGCTGGGGGATTCCATGTTCAGTTCCGGACATGCCGTTTAATTCTTCTCTAGTTGGCTTGAACTTTAACTCTAGGGGGGTTTTCAAAGATGAAGTCGTTCTTTGATGCTGGTCCCATTCGCTCCATGCTGGAAATTCCGTCTGTAATTGTTTTCTATCAAACAAGGGTTAGATCGTAATCATTATGTGTTGTTATTATCACGTCATTAGTTATCTTCTGGGATTTACCCCCTATGGTCTTTTAATTTTAAAAAGAGGTCAAGGCAACAATAACCTAACAATACCTGCCTTGGTCTCCATTGTCACTAATCGTGCTTTGTGTGGTTGGCGTCAATGTGAGGCCATGTTTTGCCTTCTTTAAAAAAAAAAGTACATGGAAGCAATGATGCTATTGCTCCCCTTTCCCCTTTGCATTTTGAAATTGCATGGTTGCTTCTCTCTACATTAAAAAGAAAAGGATCCATATAACAAGTCACATGTCAAAACCAATATAAATCTATAAAATATTGCAATATTTTAATGTACTTCAAACGATTATATAGCTTTGAAAGGATGGTGGTGCAAAATATTTGCAACAATAATACCAAACATATATGAAGTGAAACATTATACATACCTTTCAAAACATAAATGAAAAGTGCATTGCACAAAAGTAAAGGAAATTTTTATTGGGCAGGATAAATTGATTGGAATAATAAGAATCATAATGTATACTAAAATGCTACAACCATAAGTAAGTTGCAAAGCATCAACTCAGTCTTATAACAAATGTGTGAAGTAGTAAATCCTATCTAAAAAAGTTTTCCCTTTTGTAACATACTTTGCTAGATAGGAAGGGAGCATTTGTGACATTGTGTAATGGCAAAGTGTGAATATTTTTTTGCATAAATGGTTGCAACTATTAATGTCTTTAAGAGCTTTTTTTTACTTGCGAAGAATACTTCAATCACTCACCAGTAAGAATCTTGTATAAAAAACGAGTTAAAATTAATGATAATTTTTTTATCCAATCATCTACATTAGAGGTTGAAATATGAATCTTATGTCTTTGGTTACAATAATTTTAAGATGCAATTGATGCACCCTAATTAAGCATGAGAGCTCCATAATGCTTAATTAGGTGCAATTGATACACAAAGAATAGGTTGTACTAAGGAATCCAAAGGGTACAATACATAAAAGCATTTGACATATCCTCGATATTGAACCTCAATAAAAGTCCGATTGGAAGAGTCCAAGTATGATAGAGTAGGCAATCTCTCCACAATGCGAGCAAGGCTTTGGCATATAATTAGATCTCTTAATATTGAAGTGAATTGCTTTTGCAAGTATAGCTGGATTTTTGAAGTGCGATAGTACGCATAGCAAAAAAGCCCTTGATGAAATCAATAATGAAAGAAAGAAAGTCTCGATGGCATAAAGAGAAATTATGTTAATGAACAATGTACTTTAAGCATATCAAAAAGCACCAATAAAGATACATAGAAAAATATTGAATTCATAGTTTCAATAGCACAATAAAAGAGAAGAAAAAAAGCATGTTTTAAGAAACCTATATTATGGCTTAAGTGGAATGGAGAGGTTGGCCTATTTGTGTCAACAAATCATTGAACCTTATGGATAGACATCCTTAAGAGTGATGCCCCTTTTTGTAAAAATGACACTTGTTTTACAAACACAGGAAAAGATATCTTGCAAGTCTCCCTTGAGTTAACAAAATTGCTCTCATTATCTATAACTCCAAAAGAAGGCCATATTTGCTTCATGACATCATCTACTAAGCACTATGCTTTAAATGCAGCCTTTGTTGCACCTTGTAGCTTTACACATAACTCATTGATGATACTGTTGGCCTATGAAAAAAGCAAAAGGAGACAGTAATTCTCAATTGTTCTAAGTCTTTCTTGTCTCTTTGTCTTCTTATTCTAATCTATAATTGTAGCTAGCAATTTAAACATCAATGACAATCAAACTCCTGTATTGCCATTTGTTTTGGTTGAACTTGCATACAATTCTTGCAAGATGTACATTGATGATGCATATTACATGAGCATTGAATGGATCATGTGGAAACTATAGGCAACTTGCCTATGTTGCTACATATGCTAATTAAATTTGCAATCAACACATGCATACCATGCAAGATATATATTGGAGGCATAAAAGGCAAGCAATATCACCATTATATCTGTTATTTTTTCATGATCTCCCTACCTCTAATAGCTCATCTAGAAAAATCCACCCAGATCAAAAGGTATTCAAGTATAATAGATATCACACACCCAACAATGATCATCCTCACTTGGATTGAAAGGTATTCCAACATATTAGCTATCCAAGAGAGGAAATCTACCATCAAGTGCAAGTACCAAGCCACCTAGATCAAATGGGTATAATGCATCATGCCCATCAAGAGACTCATATGCATCCAAATGAATCCCTTCACTTGGTTGTTGTTGTATACCATGGATGTGCATAGGATGATGTAGAGCATCATATGCATCATCATGGGATGACCCAATGTTTTCAAGACATTTGATTTCAACTCAATCCTCTTGAGTTGCATGAGAACCATGTAACTCTTGAGCTTGCTCTTCTTTTTGAGCATCATCATTTGCTATGCCTCATTGCCTTTGTAAAGCTCATCATCATCATCCACTTGATGCTCTTCTACTCTGTCAACCTCTTGTCTATCTGCATCATCCATATCTTCTTGGTCTTCCTTATGTTTATATTCTTGTTCTTCTTCATCTTTATCTTCATTTTCTTGCTCTTCATTTTCGACCACTATTGCAATCAAGTATTCACCTTTGCAGATGATCTCATGATAGCATGCTACCTATTATTCTTATGATGGTAATCTCTTACATAAGGCTGTGTACATAGGGATCATAAGAATTACCCTACATTTCACTTACAAAGGTTTGTCCATGGGGTCACAAGAATTACCTTGCAATTCATAGGAATATGTATAAGAATTCTACCCCTTAGCATCATAAGAATGGTTAGAATAATGTCCATAATGCTAACCCATAGCATCATAAGGATGGCCTTGATTATGTTCATAATGCTGCCCCATAATATGCCCCATAGAGTCATGAGAATGACTATAAGTATGATGTTGAAGATTATCATAATGTTGCTAATCCAAAATGTTAAAAAGAAGTCCCTACAACAACACTCTCTCCCCTATTTATAGTTCTCCTCCAAGTCTAACTAGTGCTAGTTATTTTCAGGTTATTTATAAGGTTTTGGACTTCTTCATCCTTTGTTGTTCTTCATTACAAAGAGAGATAACCTTATGATTTTAATAAAATTGTCAATCAAAAGAATTTCCAATTAGGAAAAAAAGAGTAAAAATTTGAATATCCAAAACTCACCATGAAGTGAATAAATGTTCTCAATAGACATAGGCAATGAAAACAAATCCCAAGTAAGGGTTATCAATAGAAGAACACTAGCACCCAAACCTAGAGGGTCTAACAACCATGTTACTGTTAGAAAATTTAGGATGCACTCTATTTTCCAACCACCAATGCAATATTACTCATTCTCATAGTGATAGCATTGAGATAGCCTAGTTGCATCCTCACCTAGTAATCTTAGCCTCAAGCCTCTTGATTTGGAGCTCAAATTTTGTGATTGCAATCTATAATCAATTGGGAAAATTATGGAGCTACCTGGGCCACCCCATAGGATACCCCACATTTCACCATATATTTCATTGGTGTCCTTATGTATGTTGGCTACAATATCTAATCTCCATCCTCCTCATGCCATTGCATGACAAGTCAGATACCATGATGTAGGCAAGCAGCACCCCCCCCTAAAATATAGATTGAGGCAAGAAAAAGAGGAGCAAGAAGCGAAGAGTGAAACATGCAGGAGAGAGAGAGAGAGAGAGAGAGAGAGAGAGAGAGAGAGAGAGAGAGAGAGAGAGAGAGAGAGAGAGAGAGAGAGAGAGAGAGAGAGAGAGAGAGAGAGAGAGAGAGAGAGAGAGAGAGAATTTGGGGGGAGAGAGAGTAACTAAAAAATTAAAAACAGAGAGGGAAAAGAGGAGAGAGAAAGATGAGAAATGGATTGTTAAGTGAAGTTGCCATGCTATCGCTTGTTGCTTCGAGGCAGGAAAGCTGCCATCGCGTAGCTTTTAATTAAACAAAAAGTTTAAATTAAAAAGTTTAATCTAATTGTGGGAGAGAGACTTTTGATTTAGATAGAAGTTTTATTAAATTGAAGGAGAGGGGGAAAAGAAAGAGAGAGATTATAAGTGAGAGAGAGGGGAGGGGGCTTTAATTTAAAAAAGGGAGGTGGGGGGGATTTAATGAAAAAAGGAAGGGGGAAGAGAAAATGAGAGATTACACATGAGAAAGAGGGGAGGGGAGGGGGTTTCGATTGAAGAAGGGAGGTTTGGAAAAGAGGGTAGGTTTGGGAAGCCCTCTGGCGGTTTAGGGATTTCCGAACCTACAACAAAAATAATATAGTAGTAAGATAAATAAAATCCATAATAAGAGATTATCAAGAGATATAGGATATAGCCAAAGACTTTCTACTTATCCATGAAAGCTTCATTCTCAGTAAATTTGCTGTTTTAAAACAAACTACAAAGACTTGTAAGGTTACAAACCACGATAATGTATTCTTATTGAGATCCTTCCGAGAGTCATAGCCTTTTGAATGTCTTTGGCTATTTTCAGTTTGAAGCTCTTTATTTTTACTTCATTAAGAGCTTGAGGGGGAGAGGGGGAGGACGAGAATCACTCAAAAATATGTAACCATATAATGTGGGTTCAAAAGAAGGGATTTTTAAAATACAAGTTTTATATATTTTTGACATATAAAAGGATGTCATATAAAGGGGCCATTTATAGATTGAATGAAAAAGAGCGTACTTTATTTCAAAAAATTCATAAATAAGGGTATTTTTAAATAGGCCTCAAACGTGCATGATATAAAGGGTTTATGTACCCCTTATGATTAGGAGTCTCCCAATTCAAGGATGGAAGGCTTGGTAATGGGGTAAATCCTTAATATATTTGTATACATATTCTCTTGATAAAACCACATATTGTTCATAATATAAAAAACTCCTACCTTAACTAAAAAGACACGTAGTTTGATCAATATAGATAATGTATGCACATTCTTTATCAATTGCATATTAGAATGTGTTGTTAAGGTTGTCCACATGTTGCCATTCAAAATTTATTGATGGAAAGATATCTAACACAAAAAAAAAACATATAATATTTTAAATCAAAACCAAACTTATAAAGGCTTTGTTGAGAAAAACATTTATTTGGAGATAAGTATATCTCCTTCACCATGTAAACAAGTTGCATCCAAGCAAACCATCCCTAGGCTGTGATTTTGAAGCCAATGATACATTCCTTTTAGTAATATTTGATATCCTCTTGTTTCATTTTCTTCATCTTGTGAGAGCCCTTGCTTGGATTTCCATTTTCCATATGTAGTTTTGTTAGTCAAATAAGAAGGATACCTTGTGGAAGCCATGTAAAAAAATGAGTGCTGTTAATGTGCAAAGAAAGAAACTTAGAGAGAAAAGGTCGATAAACTCAAAACGAATGTCAACAAGGTAATGAAAATACAATGGACACCAAGAAGAATATTCAAATACATCTCAAAAGTTAGAAAATTGATAGTATTAATTGCATCTCATTTTTTTACATCTTTTATAATCTTTTATTAGCTTTATGAGCTTTGGGACTATTAAAAAATATTAGACTTTAGAGATTTTGGCTAAAAAAGGAAAGAAATCCATGAAATGGAGTCTACTATATTCAAAGTAGAGGAGACAAGAATACCATATTCTAGCACATGTGCCATACTCTCATTGGTTCTTTCCTTAATCCAGTGATTAAGAAAGGTGGTATTTTTGATATGTTTAAGCCTTAAGGGATCTAACAAGGAGAATTTGCACTCGCAAGTGACCAATGAGTGCAATGGAAAGAAGAAGAAGGATTCTTTTAAAAAGTGCATACGAAAGGCGATAGTTGACAAACATGTTTATGTTGTCCTTAATAAGGAAGGAGATTGAGATTAGGATAAGATGTTCATCTATAAGCAATTTATCCATTGTAAATATTTACCATGTTTACATGGAATATACGTGGCCTAGGAAATGGTGCTAAGATGTAATGTTTCCATTACTTAGTTTATTTTAATAAACAATGTGCGTATACATTCCAAAGAAAATTGATTTATGTTGTACATCCACACATGGAAAAAACTGCAGAATCTCTACAGGATTTACAAGAAGTAGGATTGGTTTACTAGCATAGTTTGAAGTCTCTAGTATCATGTTTAGATAACTTAATTCCCACCTTAGATGGATCCAAATATATACTTTGACTTATTTTGAAGGGAATAAGTCGTCCAAGACAAAAGATGGATATAAATAACGCGATTTACAAAAAATGTCATTTTCACCTATTTTTTAATAGATTTTCACAATTCTGCTTATATGACCTTGTTGATTAGATGCGTTCCAATCATTTTAAGTACCCAAACATTTATATTTGGAGTTCACACGACAAAGTTATGATCCAAACAAGTTGCAAGGCAAAAAAAAAGAAAATCTTTGTCATCATCGATGATGTCATCAAAAACGCCAAAAAGCAGGCGCCCTCTCTTTACCCCTCCCCCCTCTCACTACTATATAAACAGGGTAGAGCATCACGTAATAGACACACAACGACCCATGTAGAAGTGTCTCTGCTGCTATTGACACGACAAAGCTTTGTTGTAATTAGCCTCTCTCTCTCTCTCTCTCTCTCTCTAACCCTACGCGGAAGCGCTGTCTGAACCCATTAGGCTTCTTCCTCCATGGCTCCCACGCGAGACGAGGAAGGACAAGAGCAATCTTGACGGGATGAGGCGTTGATCGAGAAGGAGCGACAACATGCAATCTTGACAAGGACGAGACGCTGATTGAGAAGGAGGAGAGATTGTTCCACGAGATGAAGAGACATCATCCCGTTCAATCCAAGGAAAGGAATACGTTGAAGGTCTATCATCCTCTTCTACTCTGATTCGAGAAGAGAAGACACTGAAGAACTCTATCCTATTCTATCATACCTCTATTCCGTCATGGCCCCGACGAGAAAGAATTCAAAGATAGAAATCGTGAATGACCCTACTAATGTGGAAGCAACAGTTGGAGTTGCGAGCATGGGAGTCACTAATGGAGTCAGAGGTGCGGATAACAACCCTTTACCAATCGTGATACCATAGGTTTTTCTAAAAAGTTCTATTCAAATTCAATAGAAAGAAGATAAGTCTCTTGAGAAATATTGACTTAAGGCGGCCAAGAAACTAGGTTACAAGAACTAGGAAGTTAGAGATCCCAAAATCTAGATGCCCCTAGTTAAATTCCAAGGGGAAGATTTCATTATGTGAAACTCAAGTGTTGATTGCTACTAGAATTAAGCATCACTTGAAAGTTTCATGATTGATTGAAGTCATAACTGCTTAGAGACATCAATCTTGTTTGTGATTTTCTAGATTAGATCCTGATTGAAATTAAATATTGGAAACATATAAAAAGTGAGGAGCCCTATACCTCCCCCAAGGACAGGTGCTGAATCCCCATACCAAAGAGGGAATGTTTTTACGACCATGGAAGCACGGAACGGCTCTGATGGCGAGAGATCTCCCAGCAGGGATCGTATTAAGTAGGAGGTGGAATGGTGCCATGGGGGCTTTGGCTAGTAAATCCTTTTTCTGCACCTAGGAACTACTTAGTCTCTTGTATGGCCCGAGTTCTACTTGGATCACCTATGAACGCTAACTATAGGTGGATCTGACCTTGGTGATGTGTAGATGCATCGGATGAGGCAACACATGATGTGCAAATATGTCGGATGAGGCAACACGTGATGTGCAAATGCGTCGGATGAGGTAACACGTGAAATTGTAATTTTTCTCCTGTATGGGGGACAGGAGAACACACATTATGGAATATAATCAATGAACTTGTTTTATTCTGATTGTATGTCCGTGAGTAAATTATGTAAACGAACAGTTGTGTATAAAGGGATTTTAATTAATAAAGCCATTATATGTTTCACATAATGTGGTAGGTAAATAGATAACTAAGAACTTCATAGAGGGAAGCGGGTGGATGGATTCCTGACGAATCTAGTCCTACGGCAGGGTGGTCTCGGTTAGCTGAGTGGTTTTCCCAAAAACAAATACTAGGAAGAAACTCTAGGAAGGGCCGATTTGCTGAATTACTAGGTTTGGTCCTAGAACCCAAACTGTAAATTATTGTAGGGGAAAGATACGCGGCTGTGCTAGAGCACTGCAAGGGATTTTATAAATCCTTAGCCTATTATTGGAAAAAAGTATTGTACTCCATGAACCAAGGGTAATGGCAGTTGTGCCTTTCGGACAAGAAGCTTCTCGAAGGACACCTACGGATGTGAGTTAGTTATTGATAGGTGACTTTTAGGTCAATTAGGAACCTTCAGGTTGGTCCTCCATGGGTAATGGTAGGACACTTCCCTTGTGGGGTAGACCTAACTAGACATACGAAATCTGATCATTCTGGTTAGAGTATGGATGGTGACGGCTAAAAGATAAACTTTAGGCGACTACTAAAATGTTACTCGTCATGTAATCAAAGGCGGGTACGTTACATAAGAAGGATGCATGCTAGTCATTAATTTGCTAGAGAAAGTTGGATTTGGTGGCATTGTAGGAGATCAAGCTAGATAGAGGCAAAGCATAGAGTATTATGTTTTAAGGGTTACCATTCTGATGGGAGAATTTTGTAGGTAGAAAAAAAGAGGAACCATGCTACTGGTTAAGGATTCTCTTAATCCTATAATATATGGGGCAATGGGTGATGGACATTGGTGGCAAGTAGTTATTAGTATATTTGATCTATTGGCCTAACTTTGCCTAAGCTTTATTATCAAGCTACTTGGTGGAGAGTGTGCACAAGAAGCGAGCTTTTTGAGAGAGAATTTGAATGAGCTTTTCTGGGCGATCTCCATTTCTTGTTACACATAGTCTACTTATTCCTCCTCTTCTCTCATGCACATATCAAGCACCACTATTGCCCCCCTACGGCTACCACCACCACCACCACCACCACCACCACCACCACCACCACAGCCATTGTCACTACCACCATTAGGGGAGTTTTGAGGTCTCGAAAATGCCTTTTAGGATGTGGAGAGAGAGTGCTCTAGACCAATAAGAGCAAAGCCTCCGTAACGGAACTTCTATTAAAAAAAAATAAGAAATTATTTTACAAAAATATATAAATATGATAATATTACGAATTTGTATTTTTATTATGTATTTTTAGTCTCTTATATTCGTGATTATGACATCTTTTGCATTAATGGCATAGAGTCTCGGCTACTTTTATTTAATGATGTTTCTAGATTAATGATAATGACTGATGTAATCGAAATTCAAATTGGTGAAAAGCATGGCGCTCAGTTTTTTCCCTCCTTTCTTTTAAAATATATGTACAAATTTTGTAGCAGATGTTTATCTGCCATCTCTATGAGATATACAAGGGTTGAAGGGCAAATTTCTATATATGAAGGCTTACAAGGCCATATGGCAAAGCTATTTCTTTTTTGGAGAACTATCCTTTCTAGGAGTCCTTTTGCCTTTTTTTGATGTCTTGGGTATAGAAGGTGTTGAAGCTGTGGATTTGCCTTCCGTGGTTATAGGCACTGCATCTCCTTCATGGTGCAAATCCCCACCAATCTCTGTTGTTGGTTGTATACAATTGACCATTATATACTTCAAGAGCTTTGCTCTGATGTACCAAACATGCTTAGATGTATAGCAATCCTTCGAAAACTGTCACACATTTATAGAAAAAAGAGTTTTAGTTCATTATTGTTCTTACAATAGACTATATTTTTATCATCAATGGACTATTTGCAATTAATATCTATCTTAAAGTTTAGCATCTTTCATATTACCTTTACATGTTTATCATCATTAAGATAAGCAAAGTTAACCATTCTTCTAGCATTTGCAATCACCCTCCAGCCCACAAGAATGGCTATCATCCTGATGGGGACACTGCAACCACCAACACAAAGTAAAAATATAAAGAGGACGAATGGTAGTTCATAGAATAACCTCATGTTTCAATTATTTTAATGAATAACTTACCGCAACTTGTCTATATTGCATTGTTGCAAGCAAATCAGACGGCATAGGGGGTCTTTTCTCTAGCTCTTCAATTAATCTTTTGGCATCTCTGTATATAAAATATGTTGAAATTTAGAGTACTTACAAAAAACAGAATTGAAATATCAAGGAGCCCTTGGATAATATAACTTACAATTTAGCATTTCCATGGCTTCCTTTCATAGAGTTGATTAAAAGCATTGCTTATCCACAAGGTCTATTGCAATCAAGCTCCAATGAGAACTAAAAGCAATCATATCTCAACAAATTAGTAGGATAAAATCTCAAAAACTCTAATAGAATATTGAATCACTTACTTTTCATTATATGGAATTATAAGGAGCTCCAAAGTATTGAAGTCAATCGAATTGAGCCAGTGCTCAATAAAACTTGTATCAAGCTCATTCCTCATAAAGAATGAGATAGATGGATCAAAAACCTCAATTTTTTGTTGTATATCCAAAGGAAACTCATGCATTATACACCTAGAAAAGGCATAGAAATAGTGAGTATAAACAAGAAAAATCTTATTGTTAAAAAAATATCAAAAAGTATAAGTAATTATGGATGGACATACCTTGGGCCAACAAGAATAATATTGTCATTTACTTCTCTTCTTTTATCCTTAAGAATCTGAACACATGCAGCATCAAAGGAGATAACCTCAGTTCTTTTGCCTAAGTCACCAGGTAAGAAATAAAACACACTAAATCCTTTTGGATTAGCTGCTTCAAGAAGGGTGGCTAGCTCATTTTCAAAGGACTCTAGTTGCTCTGTTTCCCTTTCTTCAACCCTTTGCCTCCTATACTCTCTCCATTTATCTGCTTGTTCCTCTTTAGCTTTCTCCTCCTTCTCATGGGTGACATCCTCAACCCTGAGACTAGAATCATCTTTCTTTCTCCTAGCTGGGGGCACATTAATGATATTAAATGTCTTCATATCAGTGAGGGGAATTGGCTCAAGGACCTTTGAAAATCTATATCTTAGCCTCCTAAGAATTACCATGTCCTTGTCCATGAGTGTGAGCCTATGAGCATGAGCAGCACAAATGTAGGCATCTTGAAAAAACTCAACTAAAAAATCCTCTGTGGCTTCTTGTATACAATTCAGAGCTGTTCTTGTCCATCTGAAACTATCCAAACTATATCTGTCACAAATTTCCCTGACAAGTCTATGAAAAGACAACTTTGGAATTGCATTGTCAAGACATTTATTGCCTTCCTAATCTCCCTTAGGCACCTGACATTTTGAGAAAACTTTCTCCTTGGCTTTGACTTTCTAGAGACCTTCTGAGGCTTTGAAGACTGATGAATCTTTGATGCTAAATCCCTAGGATCAATCTTCTCTTTTCTTGCTGTTGCCTTAGTCCTAGCCATCTGCCAAAAAAAGACATGTTACTTCTTCTTCAGCATGTCCAGCGAAACGCGAGTCCAGACAAGAGGAATCCATGCTGCATGGCGTTTTCGCATTTCAGCTGAATTTTTCTCGAGGTGTCTAGTGAAACGCGAGTGTCAAGCAAGGCACCTCCTTGCAGCTGTTTCTTTTCGCGTTTCACCGGACTTGTTGTCCATTGTGTCCAGTGAAACACGAATTTAAGCCAGGAGACTTTCTTGAAGCACCTTATTTTTGCGTTTCACCAGACAACTCATGAATAGCATAAAAATCGACAAAACCAAGAAAAAAGAGCTTTGATCTAAGGAAAGCTTTTAAGATTACATAAAATATCCATAGAATTAGGGAAGAAGTTTGAAGTTTTCCTTAAATCTCCACAACATTAAGGAATGCTCCAACTGTGGAAACAATTCTTGTGTAGTGGTCATAAGCTCATAATAACATAAATGATTAAGGAAAAGTATCAAAAGAATGCATTAAATGGAGCCTGTTATTGAAAAGCAAGATGCAAAAACCATACCTTCTTTTTAGCTTGTTCTTCACAATCTCAGCCTAAAGACGACAATATAGGTTTCCTTTGTTGGGGAAGCAATGAAATGCTTGGAGATTGGAAGGAACACCAAAGGTAAAGGTGGAGTAGCGATGAAATGCGATGAAAGGCAAAGGCGGTGAATTTGTATGGACTCAACGTTCTCGGCAAAGTGTTAATAACACACGTGTGACGTACTCTCGCTTACTGAAATTTCTTTTTTACTTGGAAAAGGGTTATGTAACACACGTGTGACGTATTTTTGGAAAAAGAGAATGCGCACGTTTTCTGAGGAGTTTGATATGGTGAGTTAAGTGAGACACGTGTACACGTATTTTTCCATTATTACACAAACTTTTTCATTGGAACTATCACCACATGCTTAACGGTCAATATAAAAGCATTTCAAAGCCATTTCTCCGACATTGTCTTCTTTTTTGCCAAAATTTCGTCTCGACTTCCCTTCAGGGTCCTTGCTTCCTGTGTGGAGAGCAGTTCAACAATCTTTGGTAGGTAACATTTTTTTTAAAATTACAAGTATTTTAACAAAATAAATTTGATTAATATAGAAAGAATTTTTAATAACACTTGAATAATTACAGATGTTATGTGCTTTGTATCTTTTAAAAGCAGCATAGCTTTTCTAAAAATGATTTTATCATCAATTTCTGTGTTTCCATAGAATTAATTTATAGTTCATGTTTCTCTTCTTGATTTGCATCTTTTGACCAGTGAAATGCGAAACAATATCCCTGTTAGTGATATTTTGCTAAGTATCGCGTTTCACGGGCGAGATATTGGAATAATTTTTGTCTTCAAGTTAGTGTCCGGTGAAACGCGATTTCTTCACAGTCATTTGCCTTGGACACTTGAATTTTCGCGTTTCACCGGTCAACTAAAAAAATTTCTCCTTTTTTGATTTATTTGTCTTGGAAAATCAATTTTGGGGCCTCTTTCCATGGTTCCATCTTGTTTTATTGGATATTGGTTTTATTCTGCTTTTTTTTCAGGGATAACTATTTTCCTGGTTAAGATGACAAAGAGGAAGCTATCTCTGGAAGGAATGGATGAGGAGGAGATAATTGAGACATCTGGATGATAGGCTCTTTGATTTCTTACACACCACTAGAAATTCTTCCAATTTTGGCTATATCAGGGAAATATTCAATGTTCCTTTTGATTTGAAGGAGTTATTGGAGGATCTTGAAGATAAACTTAAGGAGTACATATGTTTTTATGATAGACATGTGCAAGGTTTGGAAGTCAATGGATTTGTTCAGTATAGTGATGTCATGGGAGCCACCAATACATCCAGGTCAACTTTGCTAGGCAGGTTCAACCTCATTGATGAGGAATTCAGAAAGAAAGAAACATGTTGCCCTTTCCACAGGTACCAACACCAATGCCTTCTGATCCACAAGGACGTTGGATTTATTGTGTATTTTCAGTACATGGAAAATTCTTCTCCAGATATAGACCAACAGAGAAAGCTAGAGGATATTGCAAGTATGGATAAGGAGGTCGAAGAGAAGGAGGAGATGTTCCAAGAAGATGTTGAGAATCAACTTGTCCAAGGTTTTGATGTAGGTTTATTCAAGAGTGACAATATCACAATGGTGGAAGAAAAGGAGATCGAGCCAAGTGCACAGGTTGATGAAGAAGGTCCTCTTGCCTGTGTTCCAACATTTCCCACTTATCTTATCAACAAGAAGAGATATGTGTTGCTAAATGATATTCAACATCTTTTTGATCTTAGAGAAGATTATTGCTTAGCAATCCTTGCAGGTTGGGGCAAAAATGACATGAATTTTATAGGTTATGAACAAGAACCACTAGCAAGTCTTGATGTTGAGGGAGAGAATTTCCAAGATAGCTCTATAGCCTTACATACATGTATTAATCAGATCATAGAATACGAAAAGGGGGGCTACCTACAGAAGAAGAGTTCTTGTAGGTCTAGAAGAAACTTCATATTGATGATGTAGGGTATGAAGAGAGATTGAAGTCTCCATCAGATGAGAAGCCCAAGAGTTCAATAAATCTTTATGATGATACTCTTCTTGAAGAGACGAACACCCTCAGGTATGAAATATAATTCAAAGTTACCCATTGAGTTTATGTTAGACTTTATTATGCATTATAGATAAATAGCTTATATCTTGTACTGTTGTGGTTTGTTCTATAGATTGAGATTGAAGATCTGGACAACTTTCTTGGAAGGGCCAAGGGCTCTAGGCCAATGAAGCTTGGAAAAAATCAAAGCCTTGGCCATTATATTTGAAACTTAAACAATCAAACAATTGTAATATATCATAGTAGATTGTCAAGCTCTCCAAGTCTACCAATGATGGCTTTGAGAGCTATCTCAAAGGTAATTGGATCTCAAGTTTTCAGCAGAGGTTTGGACAAGATCATTTTGGTGGAGAAGGAAGAAGCCATAAGAGTTTTTGGCTTCATGCCTGGATACAGTGGATCTAGAGCTGGATATTTTGGAGTTCTTGGCTCCTATTTGCTCTCTTATGTAGGAGATAGTAAGAATTCGAAGCTTCTTCTAGGCTATCGAAAACAAGAGTTTTTGAAATACAGAGGTCTTATTGAGTGGAATGAAACAAAAGATTCCTCTAGAGGCCCTGTCGAGCTACCTGAAACCAAGGACTCCTCTGAAGGCCCTGTTGAGGTGCCTGAAACTAAGGACTCTTCTGCAACACAATCAGACTAGAAGATGCCAAAGATTAAGGGTTTCTTGAAACCCATCTTTTCCCAACTCTTTGTTTGGTTTGTAACCATTCTGTAAATCTTTGCTTTGCGCAAGAATTTAAATATCTATCTTTTCTTCTTTGGGTAACAATTTGTATAGTCCTTGCTAAAGATGATGTATTGCTTGATGTGGTTGTATCTTTAAGCTTGAATTTATGCCAAATTTGTCGATAGAACCATTGAAAGGCCTCTAATAAACTGTTGGCTTTGTGTCTTCCACCTCCATGTCTTGTGTGTCTGAAATATTTTGTTCTTGCTTGATAATGTGATTTTTCCATACCTTGGGTTGACCAGATAGATAGAGATCCATATTGTTTAATAAAGTATGGAGCATGGTTGTATAGAATATGCTGCATAGTCAACAAATAAAGAAAGTTATTAAAAAACATTATATGAGTTCGACAATGAAGAAACAAACATATACAAACTTCTTACCATATAGTGAGTAAAGTGTTGATCACCCCAAGCTTCTGTCATCGCATTTTTGAAAAGGTTCAATTGGTTTTTAAAGTCTTTGAGATCATCATCATTCCATTCAGTCTTATCACAATAAAAAAACACTTTGTCTAGTGTTTCCCAAACTTTAGCTTTTCTATTTCGAGCTTGTCCATTATCAGTGTGATCCTTAACTGCATTATTTAGGGATTTCCACTGATTAAATTTAATAGTTGAGCCACCATTTCTCGAGTTTATCTTGCCAAGTCTCCCATGAAAGCCTAGAAACCTTCTAGCCTTCACTCCACCAATAGATGGTTTTTTTGGGACACAATTACCATCCTTAGACTTTTGAAGATCTGGTTCAATAACAACATTGCCACCATGCAAACCAATTGCAGAGAGAACTTTTTCAACCTTTGTTATAGCATCTGTTCTAGTTGATAATGGCTTCAACTTCCATGCAAATCCTATATAGAGATGAACAAGCTTTTCAATTATCCTGCAAAGTGCATGAAGTGTACAAATATGGGCATTCGCTAAAGGAATGTCCAAGACTGGTTTAAACTGTGGATCCTTATTGTGCCTAGAGGGAGCTCTATTCCAATTGCTTGAGTTTAACTCTGCAGTTGGTGACATGCAGTATAAGCAAGGAGATCTCGAGTTAGCTCCCTTTGATACATGATACATACATTTGAGTGTCTTTAGGTCACCAGCTATGTGCCACTCAATCCTGTAGTTCCCAAATCCTTCAACAAATAGCTCTTCTCCTGCTTGTTGCCTTTGAATAACATTAGGTATTGATGTTTGATGAAAAACCCAATATAGTATATCAAAATTCTCAGTATCTACCTCAAATGCTCCTAGCCACCAGATGTTATATTCAGATTGAACACTAAATGATGTTGAGTGATTGCAATGACCTGACGAAAGTGCTCTATTCATCAAGGTGATAGAGATTCTCTCCAATTTTTTACATTTCAGAATCTCACTTTCATCAAGTTTAATCACAAATCTAGCCACTCCCTGTGCCTCTGCTACAAACAAGTCATAAAATTTGATCATTAAGCATTGTAGGGTGGGCAAGTCAAGAAAAATATTGTTAAATTCATTGAATGTAACCTCTTTTTTCTTGCCCTTGAAGCTAGCCTTGATATGAAAAGGCTCACCTAGAATCTCCATCACTTTGTTATTAACTCTCTGTCTGATAGTCCTAACCACAAATGGTTTCAGAAGTATGCAATTGTGTACCTGTCTTTGCTTCATATTTGATTGTAAAAGCTGGAAAAGTTGCATATAAGCATCTCGACTGATACCAATACTATCCAGTGTCTTCTGTACTAACTCAGAATCCAAAGAATGATCCTTTACGAATGACTCCAAGCATTGTTTCTTTGCATTTTTAAATTTCTTCTTCTCCAAAATATCATTTGAAACTACTGAAGGAAGAAGATGATAATAAAACTGAGCTGCTTTTAAAGAATCTCTTTCACTTGCATTTGGTTGTAGAAGAGATCTAAGCAAAATTAACATCACAAATCAATGCAAGTAGTTTAAATAAAGCCATATTTAAGATTTTTCAAGTGAAAAAAAATATACCTTGCTGCTTGGATTCTTTTACCATAGCCTCCTCCTCCTTGTTTGAGATTCTCAATATTTTTAAGAGCTCTTTGTCGATTTCGAAGGCCTAATAAAGTTTGCTTTTGTTGATAAGCTTTGATACGCTTTTCCAATGAATGAATTTTTTGTTGACAATCCTCTAGCTTCTGCAACAACTCTATATTGTGTTTCATCAAAAGATGATTCTCTAGTCCAAGGATATCCTTTTCTGCAACAAGATTAAGTGTAAAACCTAAAAATCCATTGTAGCCATCACTAATAAACCTCATTAATGACGAGCTATTATAGAAAGGAGGATTGCTATTTCTGCTAGGATCTTTGGGATATAGCTTTCCATCTAACCAAAGATCAATATTCTTCTTTCCTTCAAACCTCAGTATATGTTTCATAGACTCTGTAACCGTGATAGATTTTGTTCTCTTTCTTATTGATTCATACTCACTGTCCAACTCAATATGAAGATGATAGAGAGGTCTTTTATGAGAGCTACAGAGATCATTAGATGATTGATCCATAGCTGAGTTATAGAGATCAGATTGATCCATAGCTAAGGATATGATTAGAAGCAAGAACGAAAACAAAGAAGAGACTAATAAGGAGGAGAAAAAAAGAAGAGAGAAACGATGGAGAAACGATGGAGGGAGGCAATCGAGTATCCACCAAAATTCAAATTGAATATTACTTTTCACTTTAATGAGGAGAGGTAAGATCTTCATTATGACAACCTTGCCAACTTTATGGCGACCTAGATTTCTAGGTTTGATGTGACCACGAGAATATCACGACAATGACTTATTAACGAATTTTGATATTTTAACTTACCAAAATATAAATCTTTTAAAAATTCTATAAAATGATTTTATTTCGTAAATTGTTTTCTCTCTCTAGGATCTCTTACAGGGCATTTTCGAGACCTCAAAACTCCCCTAATGCTCCACCACTTCTACCACTATCGTCCCCTCCTGTGTTTCTCCCTCCTGTTAATTACCTCAAGTACAGGTCTCTTTCTCTCTCTCTATTCCCCATCTTCCACCAATTATTCTCTCTCTATTTTCTCTCCTCCCCATCTCTCTCTCTCTCTCTCTCACCTTCCTCTCTCTCCTTGTGTCTCTCACAAACACACACACACACACACACACACACACACTCTCTCTCTCTCTCTCTCTCTCTCTCTCTCTCTCTCCCCCCTTTCCTCCTCCTCCTCCTCCTCTCTCTCTCATTATTTCTCTCTTTCTCTTTCTCTCCTTCCCCCTCTCTCCCCCTCCCCCTCCCCCTTCCCCTCCCCCTCCCCCTCCCCCTCCCCCCCTCTCTCTCTCTCTCTCTCTCAAATAGCAACTCCTCTCTTTCTCCCCCTCTTACACACACACACATACACACACACTCTCTCAATTAGCAACTTTTCGCTTTCTTCCTCACCTTCACTCACCCTCTCTCTCATACTCTCTCTCTCTCTCTCTCTCTCTCTCAAATAGCAACTCCTCTCTTTCTCCCCCCCTCTCTCTCTCTCTCTCTCTCTCTCTCTCTCTCTCTCTCTCTTACACACACACACACACTCTCTCTCTCTCTCTCTATCTCTCTCTAAATTAGCAATTTCTCTGTGTGTGTGTGAATTTTGCAAGGGTTAAGGGTTTGCATGAGGTCTATTGTCTTGGACACTTTTAGTTGTTAATATTATGATGAAAAGAATATCACATTGTTACTCCCACATGCATATATACATTCACATACCTCTCACTTATATGTGCATGATTTGATATTATTTCTTGATATATCACTTCCATTGTGAACATATAAGCAAAACTAAATCGCACATATTTTCGCTACTTTCAATTGAGCATTATTGTGTGGACTTACTACAAGAGGAAAAGGTATCAAACAATTTGTTACACTCACAACAATAATATATGATATCTATTGTTTTTCACTTTGTTCGAATAGTTAATGTTGGGACAACAATATTACCTTATTGTTACTCAATCCACTATGCACATAAACATTCACATGTGTGCATGTTTCTACACTCCACCCTTCCTAGATATTTTGCACATGCTTTATATACACCTTGTAGCATTGGAATTGAGTGAATGCCTATACAAAATCTCCTTCACTTGCACATTCCTCTCTCTTTCTCCTCTTTCCTCTCATCCTCATTTCATTGTACTTGTAAATAAACACAATTTAATAATTTTAAAAGTATATATTCATCGTGCACATCAAATATCAATCAAGTTCCATTGCTAGGGGGTGTAATTAGTGATCCCTAACAAAGTCTAGGACCGAACCATGGAAGCATACTAGCTAAGCATGTGCTCCAGAAGGATAGTGTCCATGGGATTTCCCTCAAATGGGAATGGGCAACTGGAGGTTCACTGGTAATGATCCCTTTTGCTTTGGTCGCCTATGTAGAAGCATCCTATTCATATTGAACATGATGAATAATGAGAAAGAACACTACATTACAGGACTCAAATATTGTACAATTTTATGTAAACATGTTACCATTACTCTTAGATATCTTCTATCTTTGGGAAAGCGACATAAGCATGCAATCTGTCTATTGGCATTTAGCGCTATTGATGCAAAGTCACCACATCCTGCATTGCAATCTAAAATGGTGTCCCCTTGTTTTATATATGTTTACAAGAATGAGCCCCAAAAAGCGGTGCCATGTTGCATGCCACCTATAGTATGTGGTATTCATATAACAAATTAAGAATCTACTAAATGTCTACAAAACATCTCTACAGTAGTCTAACAACATTGGATCTCATACGGATCTCTCACTGGGGATCTTGATGTGTCTCACACCCACTCATTTGTAGTAATGTTGTCTTTTGTGAACTCTGGAGGGATGATTTTATTGTAAGCGATATCTGAACGTATGTATACTAGAATACATATCACATGTATTTGAATTTAAAGATTAAAATACTAATTTCAGTAATTTTATCCACTAAACAAAGCTAACAAGTGTGATACATAAATAGTATCCAACATGACTATATCATGACTTTAAAACTCTCACCTCTCTACTTCCAATGACACAGACATGAGTCTCACAATGAACAACCTGTGCCATGTGTAAGGCCTAATACCTTTGCCCCGCCCAATTCCATCCATCGGTATCCATCCCCCACAACTTGCTTGACAAGATCTACCATGAAGTGTATTGTGGCAAGGAAAACTAATATCCATGTTTCCTTGAGAACACGATTAGTAAGATACATGGCATCGACTGACTTTGACTCAGGTATGGGAGTTCCATGAAGAAATTCCATCCCCCAATCCATGCACGACACTACCTTCAAGGAGACAAACCACCATGATATTGCATGCTATGTTTGTGGTCTCTTCGCCAATCTCGACCATCTTGTGTTGGTTGACCTGCTCCAATACTTCTACCAATCAAGAGAATGCTTCACCTAGCTAATCATTTTGCAATGCATTTCCTGTATCGAATGGGTCTCACAAAACAGTACGCCACTCCACCTTTGCCATTATAGCGGCATGGGAGACGACTTGCAAGGGGTCTTCCATGGGGCTTTCAATGTGGACCTCTGCACATTGACTCCTCAATTAGTAACATATTCTTCTTACTAAATGTTATTATAGATAATATTCTTGATACATGTTTGTTTACCCGTGTGTGTGGTTGGCACATCTTGCACCATTGTAGCTTTGTGGGAGACGATGTCTTGCAAGGGGACTTCCACGTGACTTTCAATATGGCCCTCTGCTGCATGATGAATTCACAATTAGCAACATATTCTTCCTTCAAATTGTTATTATATATAATATTCTTGAGACACGTTAGTTCACTAGTATCTGTGGCTAGCACATCCTCTAGCATTATAGGTTGATAATAAAAAGTTGTATCCCTCTCTATAAAAATACAAACCATTCTTATTGACATTGTATTGTGATTAAAAAAAAACCACGAGTCACACTTATTCATTGGTAGCTGCCACATCCCTTGGCTCGACTAGTCCGTGTTCTTGTATTCTTTCCTTCCCTACACAGGGACACACATTACTATTGACATCATATAATGATAGAATGTTTTAAAGCTCTGACATAATCCAATCACGGCACGTGTAGAATTCATGAGCATTATTTCTTTACCTCTTTGTGCACAAGCCATGTCTGATGCGATCCCAAATCCAAGACACTTAGTTCTTCCACCCTCTATACAGTAAAAAATATTCTTGTTGTTACTTTGGTGATGAATAAGAATTACGTGCCTTCACATCATGAGTTTTGTGCAAAAGCAAGCTTATCATCTTGATGCTCTATAATACATGTGTCAATTTGATGTGATGCCTCACCGCTTCTCGTCATTTTCATGCATCTCTGTATAGCAGTGTGGAAAGGTAACACTCTCCATCACAAGAACTGGAAGAACTTGTTGTATCCTTCTATCCATGTCAATGTCACAAACCTCCTTAGTGGTGCCTTCCATGGAAATCTGCTCTTCAGTGTATCAATCAAGGGGTGTACATGGTTTGGTGGTTACAATTCATATTCAAGGAAATATTTTCACTATAGGAACACAGAAGATGTCTTGGCTATAGTACTTCAAAACATCAAACCTTTTGGGTGTGGAGAAACCAAATTCATTGATGATGAGGTCCAGGCCTCTCTTTAATGATATTAGATGTGCACTTACTCTTCTGTTTTCCTTTTTTAGTAACTCCACTACTAGTATCAGTTTCCTGTGAACCCATCATAATCTCTTTATTAGAAGACAAGAAAGTTCAATATGATCCTAAGAATGCAACTCATTTTACTTACTATGTCTCTGGATCGTTGTGTCTCTTGTGTTTCTTTTTTCCTTGAGTATTTTTGGTACAAAACCTTCTAATTGGAGGGGTATTCACATTTTGGATCCCACTCTTGCTCTATATGGTAATCCTCATACATAAACTAATGCTCCTGCAAGTTTGCCCAATCCTCACATTCTTCTAGCAAAGTTTATATAACCCCCTTGTCCATCTGCTCGTACATGAACCTGACTTGCAAAGTAACCATTACATTTCTAGAATGTATTAGCAAGATAGCACCACAGACATGCTATTAAAGAAGGATATTGTGAACTACCTATACAGAAGCCTCAGTGTTGGCAACTTCATCGACTTTTGTGACTCTATATCTTCATCTGGCTTGAAATCATATGTTTTCTCTTTATCTCCTAGGTGTACTGGAAGAACAAATCATATTCCACTCGAATGTTATAGTAGTCCTCTCAACTCAAAAGCAATCTCTTTCTACCATCTTGCAACATGGCCCAAAGGTCTCTTGTCCTATCCAACTTTGAAACGGTGCATTTCTATTTGTTTGAATCAAAGTTATGTCATTTAATACCAATTCATAAGACTTATGATGCACATAATTTAGATGAACAAGAATAACCTACGTTTAGGCATGCCCATCAAGGTTTGAATCTCTCTCTCTCTCTCTCTCTCTCTCTCTCTCTCTCTCTGTGTGTCTCTCTCTCTCTCTCTCTCTCTCTCTCTCTCTCTCTCCAACCATCTTGGCCCATATGTACTCTCTCTCGCATATCCTGGACCCTAAACCCAAATAAATAACATAGATGCGGGCGTCGGTGACCCCTTTCTCTGCAGGTAGAACGATCCTAATCCACATCCACTTGCACTCTCTCTTCATTCCCTTTTTTTTCTAAATCCCATACAATTAACATATTAATGTACTATCATATTAACTGATTAATCAATTAACTAGTTGATATGTATGAACTAATAAATAAGCTAACTAGCATCAATGAATTAATTAATTAATAATTTAAATGATATAATTTGACTAGATTTGTGGGGTTTTTAACAAATTAATTAATAATCTAATTGATAGAATTTGACAAGTAAATTTTCACCCAACTAGATTTTTTTTTTCAATAAGGGGCTATCGACGACCCCTTTTCGATGAAAAAATAAACCACAGTTTCAAGAATAGACAGCATGGGAAAGATAGAGAGTATAAAGTGTGGGGTTTTTTTTCACCCAAGAAGTGGCTACCAGTGACTCCTTCTTGCTCAAAAAACAAACCACAGTTCGGAGAATAGATAGCATAGAAAGAAGAGAGAGCAACATAGTGTGGGGCTTTTTTTTCACCCAAGAAGAGGCTACCAACAACCCCTTCTTGGGGGGAAAAAAACCCACATGTCCAAGAATGCATGGAGGCTTTTTTCTTGCCGAGAAGGCATCATCGGCAGACCCTCCTGAATGAAAAAATATTTTATGCTCTCCCTTTCTCATCCACTCTCTCATCACTCTGTTACTCTCTCTTTCCCCCATGCTCTCTATTCTCAGACCTGTGGATTTTTTTTTTAAACGAGAAGGGGTCACCGCCATTGGCAGCCCCTTCTTCTTGGGCAAAAAAAACCCACACTCTATTGCTCTCTATTCTCCCCATGCTGTTTATTTTCGGAACTGTGGATTGTTTTTTTGTCGAGAAGGGGGCTAACAACCCCTTATTTGGTGAAAAAAAACCACAAATCTAGTTGGGAAAAAATTTACTCTCGCAAAAAATGGGTCACCAATTTTTTTTTTCATCATATAAGGGGCTATCGGTGATTCCTTTATAGTGAGAAAAAATTACACATCTCATGCTCTCTCTCTTCCTCCCTCTCTCTCATCACTTTTTCTCTCTCTCCCCCCATTTTCTCTCTCCTTCACCTATAAAGGACCCATCCCCTCCCTTTTCACATTGCAAATCATTCACATGACTCTTAGTATGTGACTCTCTCTCTCTCTATCCCTCCCTCTCTCTCTCTCTCCTTTGTCTTTAAAAAAAGGACCCCCCTCCCCTTGCAACTCAAGTTTGTGTTTTCTATCACGTGCCCTTGATATGGTTCTCTCTCTCTCTCTCTCTCTCTCACACACACACACACACACACACACATAGTTACACATACTCTATCTCACCTTTCTATCCCATACTTTTTCCCTCTCTCTCTCCACCTCTCACTCCCTCCCTCCCTCCCTCCCTCCCTCTCTTTCTCTCTCTAAATTGGTATTTGATGGTATGGAATCGAGGAAGCAATATATATGCAAAAAGTAACCCTAATCCCCTCTACAATGGCCAAATCAAATTCAAAATATAAGATCATGTCAACCTTTTCAAGGGTGATGAAAGGATTGCAGAAAATTTAATCTGATAAGTGTTTCCCTTGTTGAGCTTGCTCCCTAGACGAGTGGGAATTCTCGTCACCATCGTGCATCAGAGAGGTGTGAAGGCCCGTGGCAAAGGCAATACTGAGATTAGCGTTGAGAAAAATGTAATTGTGCAATGGCCAATGGAATAGACGGCCATCTCTTGATTTTTGCTATGGCTGCTTTATCTCCCCCTCTTACCCTATTTCGAATCGTTGTTTGCAAGAAAGAGAGCGATGACCAAATGAGTTTCCCGAGGACTTTGACTTGACTGCACAACCTAAAGCAAGACAACAGGCTATTGTCACAAACAACATGCAATCACAAGGGGGATTCGCCCTCTAAGAGCAAGGGGGAAAGCAACACAAACATGATCATTGACTTCCACCGAGCTATAGGCAACCATTACAATTGCATGTGTAAGGAGTGAATCAAGAGAAGGTAGGCGTGCTTCGATGATGCAGATGAGGAAGGCGAGAGAAATCTTGTATTATTAGAGAGTGATACTGACGAGGAAAGCAACGATAATCAAAGCATCGAATCCTTTAGTGCATAGCAGGGATGTGGCAAATACAAAGAACTAAAAAGGAGCACATGATAAAGGCCGGTGAAATAATTGGTGAGATTGCTCTCATAATCACTTGTGAGAAACGTATTGTGCAAGCATGCATAGAAGACTAGTTAGAAATGTTAACGGTGAGTGCTTGTAAGAGATGATAGCATGATTTAGATTATGGTTTTTATTTCTTTACGTCAATGTGGATATTAATTACTTCATCCTCTCATTCAAATGTGGACACCCACCCCTTTGCCACCCATCCCAATATATTGTTTGGTTTCCATGCCTACAATTAGACAAGTCACATCGAGGTACAAGCAACTCTCAGAGACCTTTTTCAGCAAAACGGGTACATTAGAGGGATGGGTATATTCATAGTATCATTAGAGACTCCAAGGCAATAGTGCAAAGAGGTTGATGATATGATTAGAAATGAGTGGGACCCCCCATTGGCTAAAGAAGCATGAGAACTTTGAGGCAGAAATTAGCAGCACCGATTGGGCCTTTTTGTCAAATTGCATGTTTTATATTTAGGATGGTAACCATCGGCTCATAGTATGGATGAATGAGATTCGCACATGTGAGTGGATCTAAACCATAGGACCTTAACATTTTTCAAATTGATTGTTGCCTTGTGAAAGTGACAAGTGTAGCAGATGGGGAGATTTTGTCAGTTATTTCTTATACAAATAGGTGTGCAATGGACCATATTCTCATATGCCTGGATTACCTTTCTGCGCTAAAGGACACATGGATGATGAAATTTGCATGAGACCCTAATATAGAATGTACACAAGCTAATACAAAAGGGGGTTGTTTATACCTCGTATCCACGCCTTGTTTGTGAAGCAAGGATGCTAGAGCAGGCTTACCATGTAACTATTTTTGACAAGTTAGCTAATGAGGCAAAGGCATGGGTGCAAGCGCACAAAAATCCGGCACCCATTCCCGCATAGTACAAGGCACCATTGATTGCACTTTCCCACCTTATGTGGAAGGTAGGCAGTTCTTCAAGCTAACTTAACAATATTTTTCTTGATAAATTTTTTCTTAATACAATAACATTGTCATTAATTACCAAGTGCAAAATGAGTATGATATGGGAATGCGACCAATCGAATAGAAATGGACACAGCTTTCCGACTTTGAGTTTAGAACCAAGTGTGGCGAGGCGTACTATAGTGTTAATAAAAATCTCATCAAGAAAACTCGACGTTTGCTAAGAGTTGCAGGCCCCAGCTTGAGAGAAGTGATATCAATAAGTTGCTATCTCTTTGTACCTGCCATTTATATGTACTCAAACTACATTGGTCCAAAGTAACAATGTTTTTGTCAATGCAAAATTCTCTCATGCTTGGAGTGGGGCTCCAAGATAGGGGGTGTATTAAATAAGGAGAGAGTATACACATTGGCAACCTCAAAGCTAAACGAGGTAGATCGCATAAGGCCCATTGAAGGCCATGGAGAGTTCTGAATCTCTCTGTCTCACTCTATCCATCACCTCCCTAGTCTCTCTTCTTGGCTTCCTCTTGCTGCTCTCTTCCAAACCCCCCCATCTCTCTTTGGCACCCACATCCACACACACACACACACACACTCTCTCTCTATCTCCCTCTTTTACTCTCTCCCTCCCACACAAATCTATATATCCTCTCTCTATCTCTCTCTCTCATGCCAAATAATTTATATATTTGACACTTGCATGCACACATGCACACTCTCTCATACACATGCTTTATATATCCTCCTCTCTTTCTCTCCCTCTCTTATATATGACATACACCCCCACACTAAGTCTTTCAATGACACCCATATCTGACATGCGTATTTGTACATGTATAGATAGCTTTGGAATGGATCGAGCATCAAAAAGTACTATACCAAACACCGAGGTCTACATATATGTATCCTCCCTCTTTGCCAAACCTATTATTCACTACACAAGTAGTCGGTTCTTGATGTTGGAGAAGGAAGACATTTGCAATGGCAATGGCTACCGTGTTCTTGGTATCACCCATGCAAATGGTCGAATACCAAGCACGTCGATCTAGTGTAACAATAACCTTGAGGCTGACTAGTATATGTTCTGGATACTTTGGTCTCACAAGACTATATTGTCAAACAAGGAAACGGGCCTACATTGTAGCCTTCCTCGACCATAGACCTCACCCAGAGCCCTTGCAACGTTTAGAAAACAACAATCACTGTGGAAGCCTCACCACCTCTACTGGACATTGAGAAAAACAAAATCATCCGTATCTCACTTGATATGGAAGAGGAAGGGATGCAACAATCCTCTTATGATGTAAGTTTAATTGAGTATATAATATCTTCGGGGGGCAGATAATGAGTGTTATGTCATTTGCTTCAAAATATGAGTGTTATAGAGAGAGTGGAGGAGATCCAATTTTGTATAATGGCAATGTAGCGTACGAGCTTCCACCAATAGTAGACAAGATACATCCAATGGAGGGTATGGAGAAAAAGTACGATGGCCATTGCTGGACAAAGCCCACATCGACATTGATAGCATTCCCTAATACTGTTTGCCGAAGCAAATGTGTTGGAGAACTAGAGTGTCCCAATAGAAATTGTGCTGAAGGTCAATTTTTGGCTCCTTAAACATGGTGGCATGGACAAATATAAGATTCTTAATTTGCTCCACTATCATTAAAATGATTGTAGAGCCGCATAACATGGTTCTACTACCCTATTGCAAGTAAATCATACTAATCAAGTCCCAATACATGCTATACATGTAAACTCAATACTAGTATACTGACCATTGAAATGTCAGCAGATGGACTCGAAAGCCTTGGATGCTTCTATTGTAAGAACCCCTCCATCCTACTCTCCAAGTGCGAGTGTGTAGTGTATTATATGATGTCAGTCAGTCTAGTGTTCAATGGTGTTCCAGACAAGACAATGCAAGGAAGGGAGAGATCTTGATTATTTCATTGGGAAAAAAGTCTCCAATCACATTTTACAGTATGTGCACAAGAGTTTCCAAGATAAGCATGAACGCTTGTGCAGCATGTGGAGGCGTGTAGCCAAGGAAGATGATGCAACAATACAATATCGATTCATTCAGGCTTGGTGGCCCTCAGGGAAAGTTGCAGATTGCAATATACTAGTAATGGATTGTTGTCTTAGTTGGTGACATATGAGATATCCACGCTGGAGGCGATGTTTTGTCGAGATAAGACTAGTTCATAATAGTAGGACGCGATGTGTGGTGCATTTATTTTCTCATGCTCCATACCTTCTCGTGCTATATTTTTGTCCAAGTGGTGGAGGACATTGCTCATATGCCAACCATGAACCTAGTAGAGCCAATGGATGCAATTTGGTTGGTAGGGGAGGGATTCAAGGGATCTATTAGTTTGTATGATGCATATGTCAATGATTTGGCTAATGCTCTACTACAGAGCATAAAAAGATATGCATTCATTGGTGGAAATTTCCATGGTGCACGACCCAATTGTAGAGAAGCCTTCAACACCATAATTTTTGAGGGAACAATGTGACTGTAGCAAGAAAATGAAAGGTTGATGGGAAAGTGGGGTCTGAGGAAGCCAACACCTCTCACAAGCTTGAGTATATGACCAAAAATGTACCTAGAAGAAAGGATACAAGAAAACTAAACTTTGAGGACCCTTTTCCTTCCAATCGATCAAGGAAAATATCACCAAATTATTCAAAGAAAATGGTGGTGGAGACAGTCCTTCATGACACTGTTTGGGTTATAAGAAGGATTCTAGCTCGTAGCTATGTACAATGTCAAGGATGGTTGGGAGCTAGAGAGGGAAAATGAAAAAAACCTATTAAAAATAGATGCAACTGTGAAGGGCCACATAGTGGTGAAGCCCTTGAAGCATCAGATTTTCAAACTAGAGACACCTAACTCAAGTGTCATATATGAGTGTTATGATGTGCACATTTCAAAGAATCCAAGATTTTCAAACTAGAGACACCTAACTCAAGTGTCATGTATGAGTGTTATGGTGTGCACATTTCAAAGAATCCAACATGTACTTATTGGGATTTCATGGAATGTGTCACAGAAGAAAAAACGTGTTTGGCATACAAGCACCTATACTATGTGTACCTCCAAATATTTGGAATGGATGCAAATGCCAACATGTTTATACACCAAACCACACTCACTGAAGAAGAATTGCACATTGTATTTGGAAGCAAAAGAAATTTTCCCAACACCACCTATATTGTGACCAATGATGCAATGCCAATACTACCTTTTAGCACAACCACATTTTATTTTACTAAGAAAGTACTGTTATAAAATCTAGTTGGATGACTTGTGTCAAAATTTTGACAAGCCTTTGGTGACCTTGTCTCTCTTAATTTGTCAAGAAAAGACACTTTTTTCGGAGTCAACACAATATAAATGTACATTCCCCAAATAAGAAGAGAGAGAGAGAGAGAGAGAGAGAGAGAGAGAGAGAGAGAGAGAGAGAGAGAGAGAGAGAGAGAGAGAGAGAGAGAGAGAGAGAGAGAGAGAGAGAGAGAGAGAGAGAGAGAGAGAGAGAGAGAGAGAGAGAGAGAGAGAGAGAGAGAGAGAGAGAGAGAGAGAGAGAGAGAGAGAGAGAGAGAGAGAGAGAGAGAGAGAGAGAGAATGAAGAGACTCAAAACAAAAGATGATTCATGTGTATTCTTAGGGTTTTCCATACCTTACATTTTATAGTTACAAAGCTCTAATTCCACACCTTACATTCATGTGTATTCTTAGGGTCTTCCATACCTTACATTTTATAGTTACAAAGCTCTAATTCCACACCGCTAATTCTTAGGGCTTTTCACACCATGTTTCTCCTTGGCTCATTCACATGGCACACACGGAGGACCTAAATTCCACAATGGTGTCCCTGATAGAGGTCAAATGTCTTATCCATTTTACAGGGAAAATCCGAAGTGTGCGAAAATTTATAGTACATCTATAAGACAAATACAATGTTTAAGTACAATATTTTAAATAGATAAAAGTGAAGCATGTGAGCAATAGCTTGGTGCCAATATAACCCTAGATCCATGCACATGTTGCCGGTTGAGGATGCTCCCCTTTGGCATTTGTTGGCCTTATGCCTCCCTATACATCTATTTCTTCTATGTGATTGTCAATCATCGATCGCACATAAATCAAAACAGGTTTTCATATTGATAAATTTGTAAAATTGAGGAGATTTGTTGAACGGACTAGAGTTATGTCATGGTAGTGGGCAAGAAGTGGAAGAGAGAAAATCCAAAAACGAGTGTAGATTGGTTAGGGATGAATTGGTCAAGAGTGCGGATTGGTTGAGAATGAGAAATAGTTGGAAGTGTAGATTGGTCAAAAGTGTGGACTAGTAGGGAAATCGAAATTTGGAGTGCAGACTACCGAGTGCAGAATACAGTCGCCATTTGGACTACCCAAAAGCTCTGGACCAAGGTCCCAGCCCATAGCCACACCCAAGCGAGAGGCAAATCCTCCTTACTTCAACACGTCTTGTCAATAGTACAAAATGCATGATGTGTCAAGGCCAGCATGGAAGGTAAGGGAGGGAGATTTTCCCGGTCCTTTGTAGCCTCCAAAAGGACTTATGGACAGAGTGGAACCAAGATAGAAATGCCCTTAGATAGTGTTTGGCAATAGCAACAATGGAGAAGGAGACGATAATAGGGAGTGCCGCCATGCTGCTGCAATAAGGCATGAGGGACAATACCATGGACTGCTTTTCAAAGGTTGAAGGAACAGTGTATGCACACCAAAGTATTTAGGTGTAAGGGAAGGGTTTACCCTCCCCCACCCCCAAATAGGAAAATCTTAGAACAAAATATGATTCATGTGTACTCTTAGGGTTTTCTACACCTTACATTTTATAGCCACAAAACCCTAATTCCACACCCCTAATTCTTAGGGCTTTTCACATATTGTTTTCCCTTGCCTCATACAATGGGCTTGGAGCACATTAACTTGTGGATCAATGAATAAATTTACTCAATTTATACTCTCAATGTTATCCTACCACTTTTTTGGTCTTATGAGCTTTCATTTGTTTATGGTAGTGGAAATGGATGTCTTGACTATCAACAATGAAATTTCATTTCTTTGTGGTAGTGGAAATGGATGTCTTAATTACACTAGGTGTCTCAATAATGAGAATTTTCTCAAGTTTCCTAGATATAATTCACAAATGTCATGATTCCATCAAAGCACCAAATTCCAAGATTTAAGAATTATCAAGTCATGTTATGCATATTTATGGAATACTAAATTATAGAACTAATGAGATGAACACAATCAAGAACACCTTTCATTATCTCAGCAGCATAAACAAAAGAGAAAACAAATCATTGAGCTGTGCACCTTTAAGAAGCCTTCTATATTATGTGCAATCAAAGGGTATCAAAATTCCCCCTTCACATTCATATTATAAGCCAATAAAATGACCCTTTGTCTCAAGAAACTTATGGGGTTTTTAAAATTGTAATTAAATCCCTCTTTTTAAGTGCAATCCTATGAATTTATCCAAATTTTGTCAAATAAAAGAACCCTCTTATTGATCATACATGGTAGTACTTATGTAAGTAGTACATCAAGGCTTGCAAGCTTGCCCAATAAGAAAAATTGGGTGAAGGAGAGATTGAATCATCCATTCCCAACTTGATAAATGTAAGCACGTTGGAATCTACTTATGTAACCTTGCAATAGGGTTGTCATTAGCACATATGTAAAAAATGGATTCAATCATGTTTAAAAAAAAACACATTATAGCTTCTCCTAGATAAGCAAAACTAATAGAGGTACACATAATGTTAAATGCAAAGGTTTTGGAGTTGATAGGAGATCCTATGCATGTTACATGTGTGGAAGAATTTTAAGTTGGAAAAAAGGGATGCTTAAGAGGTCAATTTCATAAACATTAACAACTACTCTTTGGATTTAGAGAAGATACTACCACAAGAATGTGGTGGTAAATTATAGTTTATGGTAGTAGCAAGCTAGGAATCTCCACTTTAGACCCTTATAGTATTCTTTGGACACAAGGTCCTTGGTGCATGTATTAGCATTTCCCCACACATGGTGAGGATCATCGGGTTTAGAAAATTTCAAACCGTACTTTGTGTAATGATGAAGACCTGGGAGAGAGAGTTTCTAAGAAGGATCATCGGATTTAGAAAATTGCAAACCATACTTTGTGTAATGATGAAGACCTAGGAGAGAGAGTGTCTAAGAAGGAAGAAGATTGCACCGAAGAGAGAGAGTAGAGTAGTTTATTATCATCCACGGAAGGTTAAAATATGACCCATGGGCCTTTTCCACATATACAATGATTCTCCTCCCCCATGGTAGGAAAGGGTAGCTACGGTGAAAGAAAGATCTATGTAGTGTGGTTCTCCCGAAAGCGTAACATGCAGGTGATGAGAGCCCCTAACTTTGATATAGGAGTAGTGGTTGGAAACTAGTGAAGTGGTCCGTGTAAAGGGATATCAAAGTCAGCCCGTATGTGTACATATGCTGGGCATGTCATAGTCATGTGCTCCTCTGATTCTACACTCTATAGTCCACACAGCTTGCATAACCTCATCTCTCTTGCCTGTCCACTCCATGCACCTATCTCAATTAATAACCTGTGTGATCGAGTTCGAAGTCGTGCAATACTTTTTCTAAATACCACTAAGAGTGGGTTGGCTATGTATGGCTGTGTGTGTGCCTCTGCTTGCATGTAGGATTCCCAACATGAAGGATAGATATGCATATTGTAATAAGCAAGTTTGCCATTTGCTCCCTTGCTTTGATGTTTTGCTTGATACGCTCATGAGAGAGAGAGAGAGAGAGAGAGAGAGAGAGAGAGAGAGAGAGAGAGAGAGAGAGAGAGAGAGAGAGAGAGAGAGAGAGAGAGAGAGAGAGAGAGAGAGAGAGAGAGAGAGAGAGAGAGAGAGAGAGAGAGAGAGAGAGAGAGAGGGAGAGGGAAGCTATGAAAGAAGAAAGAAGGTAAAGAGAGACTTGTTTATTAATAATTGATACTCTAGTTGAGTCTCTCAACACCTTAAATACCCCATCAACATAATTGGGTATTCCCATGCTAACCTTGTGTGTCCTACCCATCTATCCCACCCTTTGACATTCCATCTTGATCCCTAATATTTTTCCCCCATGTTGGGGCTCGAATTGTATCATTCACCTTAGTACTTTCTACTTTAATACTTGTATGCATGTAGGTTCATCCAAAAATTTGCCTACAACAATAGGGATATTTTAGCTGAGTTGGTGTTTCTTGTATTGCTGTTGTGGATTTAAGAGGCCATTTCTGGTTTCATGGGCATAATTCTCATGATTTAGATGTTAAGCTTGGAAAGAAGAAATCTGCAAGAGAAACATGTGAAAGCATAGGACTATAATATCTAGAGATTGGGTACAACAAAAGGTTCACATCTATTCAAAGATTTTAGTTATATCTATATGCCAAATCATTCAAGGTTCATTTTCCTTCTTGAAGTTCTTGCTATAAGCTCTATTCTAATGCTCTAATTTTAAGATTCATGCATTGAAAACAACACAATGTTGCAATGGTTTAGTCAATAGCTTGAAGATCTCAATCTATGCAAGAGTTCTCAATGCCGTGGATTCAAAGCAATGTGGTTTAAGTTAAAATTTCAAATATGTGATAGCAAGTAGTTTCAAGGATTCATTTTGATATAAGAGCAACAAAAGAGGGTGTAGTTTGTTGAGAAGAAACTAGAGATGATGAGAGAAAGATGATATTTTTTTCTATGAAGACTTTATGATTCAATTCTATAAATAATGGATGTTATCTCTTCTTTAAAATGACTTGCATTCACACTATTTTAGAGAAAATAGAGATTCAAGTAGTTTTAGGGTAGATATGCACTCAAGTAGATTCCTACAGTTCAAGTAGACTCAACATTTTAGGTAGTTTCTTGCAATTTAGGCAAATTCATGTGATTCAAATGTTCAAGAAATGGTGGAAAAGAATACGAAGATGACTCACTAGAAAAGTGCTACCAAAGAAGGAGATTAGAAGCAACTTTAAGAAAATGCAATAATGAGGAATGTATTGGCAGGAAATACATTTCAGGCTAAGATGATGAATAGGAAGATGTAGAAGAAGATAAGATAAAGCATAGGAGAAGAAATAAAATTTCTTTGCCAAAGTTAACCCTAAGAGAATAATCTAAAGTACAAAATGTATCAAGGATTTGTAGAGATGACAACAATATCTTGAACTGCAGTAGTTTCAGGTATAACTTGAAGTGCAAAAGTGTCAAGAGTTATAGAAATTACAGGAGTAACCTAAATTTTTGAAGATCTACTAGAGGCGGTCTGATAAGATAGAGAAATCTGATCAATGTAGGAGTTTTTCAGAAATAATTGCAAAATAGTTTTTTAGGTAGCTTGAACGATAGAAGTTATAGGAATAACTTGAATATTATAGGTTAAAAGCTTGTTACTTCATCATTGCAAATGTTAGGAGGTTGCATAAAAGAAAAATAGGTCATTTTCAAACTAAATGCATATTTTATCATGGGTAAATCTAAGAAGAAGGAAAAGAGATGCAAAGTTTGCTTTGAGCATGGACATACCTCAAGATGTTTTTCGCATATTTATGAGTCTTATGAAAGAGGGAAATCCTATAAGTATCTTTGCATGGTTGATTTATATTGTTTTTGTGTCATGAAATAAATATATGTAATGAGTCTGTATCAAAAAATAATCAAAGAAGCTATTTTTATATCTCAAACCTAAAGTGGTAGGTAATTAGGTAATTAAAAATAGTCTATCAAGGGAAGTAGGTGGACGGATCCTCGATAGGTCAAGAACTATGATTGGGTGGTCTTGATTAATTGAGAGCTTTTCTCCAAAGAAAAGTTGTATAATTGAATATGCAAATGAATGGCCACTAAATATTAGGAAAAACCTGACTTGCTTCATTTTAGGGGGCTGGAATGGGATTTTGCCTTAGGTAGAAGGCACTCCCCTTTGTTTCCCATTCTCTTTGAACCAAGTGCAATGCAAGTCCGCTTCAGTTCGAGCAATCCTCAAAGAATTGAAAACACAAAATACTAACAGTAGCTGATGGATAGGTGACTTGACTGATAATATGAACCTAAAACTCAGATCAATCCTCGTGGGAACGATCAGAACTTCTATTGTGAGGTAGACTCAAACGGGCCTAGATAGAAAACTCTGAGGTACTTCGCAGAATCTCAGATGGCATTGTCTAGGATATCTCTTGATGGAATACTAAGAACATGCCACTAAGAAAGTGGATTGGGCTATAGGATACAATGCAAGTATAAAAATTAGTAAAGATTTGTAACTAGAGCATAAGATATCTTTTTCTTAAGTTGTGAATTCTTCACTTGTTAATATATGTTCTTAAATTTTTGCAAAAGAACAAATCTTGGGGGAACAATTCTTGATTTTTCAAATCACGTTTATGTCAGCCATACACTTATCTAGTTTCAGCTGGAGAAACCAGATGATGCAAATATGAGGTTAGATATTCAATCCTTCGCCCTTGTGTTGTGAAAGACGATGGATGTTAAGCAAAAAGGATACTGTTACATTGATACAAATAGTCTCACTTACCTCCAAAATAATTTAAAGAGGGTGAAATGGATGGAAACCCTTAAGGTTTCCAAGATTTATCTATTCTACAAGGCTAGAGTAAACTTGAACATATTCACTAGAGGACAATAAGTCAAATTAAATCGATACATCTATGATGAAGTCACAAAGGTTATATCGACTGACCGAGTGATGGTTGTAGGTCACTCCAGTTGTCGCAACTACAAAAAAGATAAATTACTTGATCTTTCCCTAAAATATATATTTCTATATGTCCATTGCCAGAATCCTAACTATTATTTAATGGATATATCATAGTGCCATGCCTAGATTGTAATAGGGAATTCTCTTTCAAGAATAAAATAAGCCTCTGAGCTACTCAAATAATGTGTTCCCTTCCTATTGAAATAAGGAATTATTCTTGCCTATTATATGTTATAATCAAAATTGGTTGCCATCTTAGCAACTGAGAATAATGAAAAAATATTATCTATTTTGTTGAAATTTTTTGAAATCTGAAGAAGTCTATGGTTAAACCCTAGTGAAAATAGGGTTAATATAAACTAATAGAAAATTATTTCAAGGCAATAAAGTTAAAAGAAAATCATTGCATTTTAGGCCATATATATATCCACCATGCATTTTTTGGATTACGCATGACAAAAAAAATTCTATACTAACTATCTTATAGTGAATGTACGGTCCTTATCCCTCCAATCTAGAATGGCCCTAGGGAAAATATGGGACAGATTGATATGTTAAGGTTGATCGCCCGACTATATCAAGATCAACCTTAGACAAATCCAATGGATGGGGAGCTCAAAGTTTGTTGAACTACCTCTCTTTGATGACCTTGAATAAAATCATATTCTTCATATTAATAATCGACTAGATCACTGAAATCATTACATATATAAAGAACCAACTACGTCCATTGTGAGCAATAGAATCACTATTCTAGGGAGTAACCCTCGTCATAACTATTATATAAAAGGATATTTGGACCTTCCCACGAGATACCGAAATATGGATGTACACATTGCAATTCATGCTGGTAAGACTTGTTGAGTTACGTGAGACCCATGGGTAAGTCGAATGATAGAAACAATTTCTAGCTAAAATTAAAACTCTATTTTTAATGTAGAAACCTTGATCATTACCAAGGAGATAGTATAATACATACTTCTTTTCCAACATTAATGAGATAAATTAAGAAAGTTAACATCTTTCTTGAATATTTTTACTGGAGAAAATTTTGGTCATGAAGATTGTTTAAATTCCTAGGATGTTACTTCAAACCTCAATATCACAGGAGCTCAAAATGTTCTTCTCAAGCAATACAAGCCATTGGAATTCGATGGTAAAGAAAAGGATGCTCTAATTGAGGTAGAAACATGGATAGAATCTATGGAAGATTATTTCATTATTGCATGAACGGCATTATCAAATCAAGCAATGATCACAAAGCTGAAATTGACAGAGGATGCCTTTCTTTGCTAGGAACAGTGGCGCAAGGACCAAGAAGTGTCCAAAACCGCTATCACTTGGGACATGCTTAAGGATGTTAATTCCAAACAAAATCCATATCCATTGCAGAAATGGTCAAATTACATTTCAAAACTTAGGAGCACAAGTAACCACTCAATGAGAAGCAGGAAAACCTAATATTCAGTTGGCTAAAGCTTCACGAATAGTGAAAGGATTATCCGTGTATCTAATTAAGCTCAAAAAGGATGAGTAAGATAGTGAAGACAAGGACTAACCATCTTGGCTAAAAGATTATGCAAATGTTTTTTTGGAAGACTTGACAGAGCTTCCATTGATAAGATAGGTAGATCATGAGATCCTACTCATTCCATGCACTACTCCTATAGCCAAGCAGCCCTACTAGATGTCGATTCTTGAAGCCATTGAGCTAAAAGAACAAATCAAACAATTATTAGAAAAAGAAAAAATCTAGCCAAGTAATTCACCATGGGGAGACCTGGTATTATTTCAAAAAAAAGAAAAATGGAATACTTCGCCTTTGTATGATTACCGTGGAGATTGAACCAGGAGATGGTGGAAAATAAATATCCAATCCCCATGATAGATGAGTTGCTTGATCAACTCGAGGGAGCAAAGATCTTTTCAAAGATCAACCTCAAATCGGGCTACTATTAAATAAGAATCAAGGAGGAAGATATCTCTAAGACCTCCTTTAACACAAGGTGTAGTCATTATGAATTTATTGTGATGTCGTTTGGATTAAGGAATGCTACTACCATCTTCAACAGGTTGATGCAAGACATTTTCATACCTTATCTTGCTGATTTCATCCTTGTTTTCTTCAATGATATCTTATCATATTCCAAGAATAAAGAACACCATGAACCATAGCTAAAAATGATTCTTGAAACAATGAGAACTCACAAGCTATATGCTAAAAAGAGAAAATGTTCTTTCTTCAAAAAGCAGGTTGAATAACTAGGATTCATAATGTTAGAAAATGGCATTTCAAATGATCCAACCAAGGTCAAAGACATACAAGATTGGCAGCCTCCAACAATGGTCAAAGAAGTGTGAAGCTTTTCTAGGGCTAACGGGTTGGTATAGAGCCTTCATTAAAGACTATGCCTTGGTCACTGTCTCTCACTAACCTACTCAAGAAGTAGGTCACCACATATGGATGTTTATTGAACAATCCAACTTTGAAAAGCTTAAGTATAGTTTGGTAACCACCCCTATTTTAAGGCTACATGACCTAAGCAAGGAGTTTGAAGTCATAACTGACATAAGCTCTCTTGCATTGGGATGCATGATTATGCAAAAAATATATACAATAGCTATGCTTCTAGGAAATTAAAGATCCATGAGAGGAACTATACCATGCATGATCTAGAATTAACTGTTGTAATTCATGCCTTCAAATTATGGAGACATTTTCCTTAGTCACTAATCATAAAAGCTTGAAGTGGATTTTCACTCAACCAAATCTCAACATGAGGCAACGTCGATGGATCAAGATTTTGTAGGTATTTGATTTTGAAATCAAGTATAGATTATGCAAAGAGAATGCGGTTGTAGATGCCTTAAGACATAAAACATTTATTAATACTCTAATCCTAGAGGAAAGAATGCTAACAGAAATGTCATTAAGGATAGAAATCCGAAGCTCAAGTCTAAGTATCATGATTTTTTCATAAATGAGGAGCTTGCCTATTTCAAGACAAGACCATGTATTCTTGCAAATGAAGGACTCAAGAAGAAAATACTTTGGGAAGTTCATGATTCTCCATTTTTGGGTCATCCTGGATATGGTAAGACTCTTAATGTATATTATCGAATGCCTAAACTCAACGAATTAAGGCTGAATGTGTCAAGTTGCTAGGCAAGCTCCAACCACTTGACATCCCTCAAATGAAATGGAAATATATTAGCATGGACTTCATAGTTGGATTACCTCTAGTACAAGGAGGATATAACTTAATTATGGTAGCCATTGATATGATAACAAAAGTTACACACCTTATTCCCGTAAAAACCAATTACAAGGCTTCCGATATTGCTAAACATTTCATTAAGAAAAAATTTAGATTACATGGATTACCCTAGAGAATCATCCGTGAGCATGATTTTCTCTTCACATCAAACTTTTGAAAGAGTTTATTCAAAGCTCTAGGAAGTAAAATCTACCTCGGTACAACTTATCATCCCCAAACCGATGGTAGATAGAGCGAGTCAATCAAGTTATTGAAGATATACTTAGAGCTTATTGTAATAGGAAACCTTAGCAGTAGATCGAATACCTATTCTTAGTTAAATTTTCTTACAATGCATCATATCATCAAAGTATTCAAATGACTCCTTTCTAGGCGTTGTATGGGCAAGTTTGTCTTACGCCACTAAGTTTTTCTGATCCTACCCTATAGGTAGGAGCGAGCATCTAAGCAAATGCTAGAAGAAATGGATCAACAAAGTAAAGGCTATGAGGCAAGATATTCAAGCTACCAAGGATCGATAGAAAGCATATGCAAATCAACAAAGACAAAAGTGTATTTTCAAAGAAGGAAACATGGTTTTTATTTGAGTTTGCCCAAAGAAAAGTTCCTTATCTCTGGGAAAATTCAAGAAGCTAAGTCCTAGATATTGTGGACCATATAAGGTGCTAAAATGTCTAGGACCTAATGTGTATAAGCTACAACTCCCTGATAGCTTGGTGCATAATATATTCCATATCAGTCTATTGAAAGCCTATATTCCTAACTTCGATCATGCACTTAATGACCAACAAATTGTGATGCCAAGTCAAGGAGTCCTCGAACTTCAACCATATAAGATACTTGACATGTAAGAGAAGGTTCTAAGAAGTAAAACCCTTAGGGAGTATCTCATCTAGTGGAAAGACTATCCTAAACAGGATGCCAATTTGATTGATAAAAAATCCATATCTAACCAATATTTCTAGTTTCATTCGAGATGAGGATATCTTGATTCCTCTAAGGGAAGGAGGATGTAATGTTTTGACTTTTTTGACTTTTTGGACTATCGTAGGATCTCAAAGAAGATAATCTATATATCGTACTTCGGCACATTCTTGGACTGATACGGTTGCGAACATCTCTACACGAGAATTGCATGTGCATGACGGTTATGACTAGTAAGTCTAAGTCTAAGATAGACCAAACACGTTAAATACTTAAAGCAAGTGAAGACTTGACTTGCAATAAATTAAGACCAAGAAAGGAAAAAATCATTAAACTTTTTAACAACTTAATAAAAGGAGGAGTCATTGACTAGATTGCACCGCCCCCTTCAAAAACAAATTCATTGCCATCATCTTCTCCCCCCCTACACCCCCCCTCCTCCCCCCCCCCCCCCCCCCAAAAAATTCAAAAACTTGATAGGTACCAAAAAAGCTTGACATCTCCTCTCTCAATCTCAGTAGAAAGCTCCACTGATCTCCCCCTTTTCTCAGTTTGATAAGGGGCCCAGATCTAAGCAAAATCACCTGAAATCTAGGTGAATTAATCATGGCATCTTTGGTAGCCTCTTTAGACCTCAAAGATTAGATCACTAGCATTAGATTGCATCTTGAAAGCTTCCAAATAGCTAGATTGGCAAGATACCCTCCATAAAGAACTCTTCTTCTTGGCCACAACTCATGATACCTATTGAGGACATTAGCCAATCAAGAGAAGAGACTTTTCTAAGAGAGAGAGAGAGAGAGAGAGAGAGAGAGAGAGAGAGAGAGAGAGAGAGAGAGAGAGAGAGAGAGAGAGAGAGAGAGAGAGAGAGAGAGAGAGAGAGAGAGAGAGAGAGAGAGAGAGAGAGAAGAGGAGCGCAAGGGAGGAAATTCTTATTGAGAAGATAAGGAGGATGCTCTACCACCTTTCTAGATCTAATCCCATCCCTTCTACCTTCAATCCCCCATAGAAATCGAAACTCTACTTGATTTCTTCTCAATTCCTATTATCACCATTTCTATTATCGAAGTCTTCTCTACAATTTTGTAATCAAAGACCATGGCCTCGAATAAAAAAATTACAAAGAGTGTGAAAGTAGAGCTGCTAATAACACCACCGGTGTGACCACTACAAATAGAATAGTGAGTACTAGAATTACAAACAAAGCTATGAATACCAAAAACAACCAAGTGCTTGTCGTAAATCCCCATGTGTCATATTTGACTATTATTTTAAATATAAAAAATGGTAAATAGATCATCATCTCACATGTTAGTAATGATAATCTGCATCCGTAAGAGTAGGATTTTTCCATATAATCTCATGCATAGAAAATTCTAAGAAGATTCTTAATTGCAAATTCAAAGGTTTAATTTGGATTACATGAGATATACTAGTAATATAATGCAAGGAAGATACTTCACCACCTGAAAGAATTTATGATTTTTTTGCATCAAATAGGACTTTACCAAGAGCTAGATTTAGGGACTATGATTTTTGCAATAAGAAATATTTAAGTAGTTAAAAATTTTGAACCCAATTTATACTAAATTGATAGTACCTCCAATCAATGAACAGAAATGCTAATTCTTTGAAAAATATTAAGATTAGTATTATTAGAATACTTTTCGTAATAATATATCCAAGGGTTTTACAATCTAGTGAATTAACGCTAGATAAGGACCTATAAGATTTCATTTAAAAAATAAAAATATCATCATGGGAGTTTGCTCTCGAAGATAGAAGTTTTGGAAAAATAAAACTCTTGTTAAAATTTATATTTGACTAAATCCCAAGGGAAAGAGTAATCTGAGAGGATTATTGGAAGATATTGCCACTTACACAAAGTTTAGCTCTGATATTTTTATTCTAGGAAAAGGGTTTGTCTTGGAAGAAAATTCATTAAAATTGTTGTGTACAACACATTTGAGTAAGTTGTTTGTGGTTGTAAATTAGATTCTGGTTTTTGTTGAAATTATCAAGATAAAGATGGATAATTCAGTATGAATTGCCAATTGAGGTAGTATTCTGATGGACATAGAATGTTGACTGAGGAAGTGTTCTCTGATAGTGCTAGACCTCCCCAAGGTTAGCATGAATGAGTATGGACCAATCACGACACCGAAAGGTCCTATCGTAGTGAATTCTAGTTGGCGTGAGGAGATGAGGATACCAAGGGGCTTCTGGTCACAAATTCCTTAGATTCTTACAAACTATCAATTCCCCTTCAAACCTAAATAGTATTTCGAAAGTCCTGATACTAGTCTAGCAATTGAACTTGTGGGAACAATGCCCTTGGGTTGATTTTATGTCCAAATAGGATAGGAAACATTGTAAAAAGATATTTTCCTTAAAGGAACTATTGAGAAAAATTTGCTTTATATTGTTTTTGTGTCATAAAATAAAGATGTGTAACAAATTTGTATCAGAAGATAATCAAATAAGCTATTTTATATGTCAAACCTAAAGTGATAGGTAATTAGGTAATTAAAAATACTCCATTAAGAGAAGCGAGTGGACGGATTCCCAATGGGTCTAGACGTATGATTGGGTGGTCTCAATTAATTGAGAGCTTTTCTCAAAAGAAAAATTACGTTAGTGAATAGGCAAATGAATGGTTACTAGATATTAGGAAAAACCGACTTGTATCGTTTAAGGGGGCTAGAATGGGTTTTTACCTTATGGGAAGAAGAGTCGACATACTGCACTCCCCTTCGTCTCCCATTCTCTTTGAACGAAGTTCAATGTAACTTTGCTTTAGTTCGAGTAATCATGTGAGAAGTGGGAACTCAAAAAACTGACGTTAGTTAACCGATAGGGGACTTGACCAATAATAGGAACCTAGAACTCAGGCAGATCCTCGTGGGAACTATCGAAACTTCCACTGCAAGGTATACTTAAGTGGACCTAGATAGCAAACTCTGAAGTATTTCGTGGAGTCCTAGACAACATTGGCTAGGATATCTCTTGATGGACTACTTAGAACGTGACAGTAAGGAAGAGGCTCAAGGGGGCATGTCACAACTATCCTTATTTTGTTGGCATGGTATACATCTAGATACAAAGTCATTGACATCCTTCCATAGGCCTTTCTAGTGGAAAATCTTTGCAATTCCATCATGTCCTAAAGATGATAAAATGCCCAAAAATAGGCAAACAGTGCATCTGTTCCATTATCTTCTGCATAAAAGGAGAGGTAGGAGGGACTATAATCTTGCCATGTGACCAAATGAGTCATTTTTGAGTTGATACTTAGAGTTCTCTTCTATGATACCTTGCTGTCATTTTTGAAAGATAGGGATAAAGTCATCCACTAAGCAACTAAACCTCTTTGAAGCTCCTCTATCCAATCACTATGAAGCTAAAAAATATATAATACCTTGCATGTCCACATATGAGAGAGTGAATCAACCATGGCATTATTCTTGCCTCTAATATGAGTAATCTCAAAATCATAATTCTATAAGGTTGCCACCCACCTTTTTTGCTTAGGAGTTAAGTTTGGTTGTGATAGAAAGCACTTGAGTACTTGGTGATCACTTTTCACTCTAAATCGACTACCATAGAGATAATGATGCAACTTCTTGATAACATGAAGGATGAACAGAATTTCTTGGTCATAGACATGCATTTGTCTCTCTATTTTATCTAGTTTGTGACTTTTAAATACAATGACGCCATGTTCTTGCAACAAGACAACACCTATATCCCTTCCACTAGCATCACACTGGATAGTGAATTCTTGGGAGAAGTCTAGGCAAACAAGTATAGGTTTGAAGTAAGTGATTCATTCAGTTGAAAAAGCTACAATCAATGAAAGCATTCCAAAAGAAGGCCTCCTTTTTCAGCCTATTAGTCAAAGGTGTTGCAATTGCTGCATAGTGGCAAATGAATCTCTGATAGAACAAAGAAAGACCAAGAAATCCTCATAAAGAAGTAGTATTAGTTGGCATGGACCAATCCCTAACACATTGCAAGATTAGTTTGTATGCCATGATCACTCATAATGTGACCTAGATACTCTATCTTAATTGACATGAATATATATTTACTCTACTTTGCAAACATTTTATGCTCCCTTAATATATCAAACACCCTCTTGATATGTAGTAAGTTCTCTCTAAATGATCTACCATATATAAATGAGCATATCATCAAAGAATACAAGCAAAAAATAAAAAAGAAAGAGGTGTAAAACATTATTCATGAGGCTTTGAAAAGTAGTAGGAGCATCTGTCAACCTGAATGGCATTACAAGGACATGATAAAGCCCTCAAGTTGTGAGAAATGTTGTTTTAATTTCATCACCTTCTCTCATGCATATCCGATGATAGCTAGATCTCAAATCAATCTTTGTGAAATATTTCACCCTCTTTAACTCATCAAGCAAGTCATGAATCCTAGGTATGGGGCACTGATCATTAACTATAATTTTTTTTAAGTATTTGTAGTCAATACACATTCTTAATTATTAATCTTTCTTCTTGACTAACACGACTAGGGATATATAAAGAGAAGAACTTGGCTCACTGAACTCCATCTCAAGTAACTCCTTGACTTTCTTTACAACTTCTTTACATTCACACTTTGAGAGCCTATAAGGTGGCTTGTTCATTGGCTTTGACTGGGGCTCCAAGTCAATGTGGTGATCCACCAATCTCTTAGGTGGGAGGGATGTAGACATTTGGAATAAATTCTTGTACTCATCCACAAGATCTTTTAATGGTGAATTCTTAGATAAAGTTGTGGATTGGTTTGTAATTTATTTGTTCAAATGCAACACAAATATCTATGAGTGTTTCTTGAATTCCCTTTCAAGTCACTTAGCTATAATAAGCTAAAATCTTGTATTATCTTGAATTTTCTCTAAGCGTATGAGTTATCCATGCATAACATACTCTTTGTAAAACTGAGAAATCCATGGCAATTTTTCCCAAGTGTTTCAATGAATCACATGCTAGAACAACATGTGCAATCAAGTTCACAAATGACACACAATTTTCAGGTAAGCATAAGGGTACTCTAGAGGATTTGATTGTTAATTTTCTCATCACCATTTGCCACTTCTACTCTTAGGGATTGATATAATTCAAAGAAAAGCATATCAAACGTTCCATGGCTGATTTATTCACAAAACTGTGAGTACTACCACTATCCACAAGAATAAAACCATGTTTTCCATTTATGCTCCCTTGTATTTGCAACATTCTTGGATATGGAAGTGGCAGCATGTGGGGTTATGGTAAAAGCATTTCCACCTTGGTCATGAGGTAAGCACCCATCTAGATCAAAGGAAAAGTCATCCAAGGGATTGAAAAATTACACCCAACCTTTATCTTCATCATAGTCCTCATGACCAGCATATACTATAGTATTTGGATCCTCATCTTCCAAGACATGTAAACTATTGAGCTTAGCCCTATGATAAGAAAAATTTGAAGCATGATCTACGATGTACTTTTCCTCACATTGAAAGCATAAGATCTTTTCTTTGTACTCTCTAAAAAGATCCACCAAGGTGAAGTTTTAGCCTCCTTGATTTCAACCAAAGAGATGAACACTTACACCATATGTGCCTTGAAGTCCCTCTATCCATGAATAGATTGATCTTCACACATTATATAGCCCCACCAAGTATCTGCAAAACCCTTACGATGAAGTGTGCCAAAGTATAATTTTCTCATCTATCTTGGGGTAGAGGTCAAGGTAGGATTCTAACTTTGCCATCCACTCCTCTGGAACTAATGGGAATGAAGATTGTTTATTGTATTTGGTAAGAATTATCTTGTCCTAAATCTAAAAAGATCCACCAAGGTGAAGTTTTAGCCTCCTTGATTTCAACCAAAGAGATGAACACTTACACCATATGTGCCTTGAAGTCCCTCTATCCATGAATAGATTGATCTTCACACATTATATAGCCCTACCAAGTATCTGCAAAACCCTTATGATAAAGTGTGCCAAAGTATCTTTTTCTCATCTATCTTGAGGTAGAGGTCAAGGTAGGATTCTAACTTTGCCATCCACTCCTCTGGAACTAATGGGAATGAAGATTGTTTATTGTATTTGGTAAGAATTATCTTGTCCTAAATCTCTTGATCATAAGCATTTGGCTATCTATCCAAGCCATGTTAGCCATTGTAAGCATGGCCATTATAAGCATTCTACCCATTGTATCTATAATGCTCATAGTATCCATGTTGCCCATTAAATGCATGCTGCCATTGGCACCTTGTTGTCCATTATATGTGTGCTACCCATTAGGACCTTGTTGTCCATTATATACATGTTATCCGTTGTGGCCATATTGTCCATTATGTGCATGCTACCCATGAGTATCAACTTGTCCATTAGGCCGTTGTGAGATTGAAAGTGACTCAAAAGTGGGGTTAACTTCTAATGCTAGAATTCATAGGAAAATCATTCATCACCGATTCTTCATTCCTATTGGATGGTTCGTCCACTTCAAAGTTGCTAATGGGGAGGCCTCTACTTTCAATAACATCAAGCTACAAATTTGCATTGGGGATGAAGTGGGCTGCCTTAAATTGGGCTAAGAATTACCCTTTGGGGGTGGATTGGGTTGCCTCAATTTGATTCTAGCTCAAATTTTTTAATCTTGTGAATGATTGATGGCCATTTGAAAAATGAGGGTGGTGAGTCTATCCAAGGTTTGTTGAGTTTGAGCTTGAGCAAGTGTGGCTTGCTTGTTGGAGGGCTATTTTCTCAATCAACAAATCTAACTTGGAAGAGCTATTCAAGTGGGCCATGTGATCAATGAGATTATCCAATTTTGATACCATTTTATTCTACTTAGAGACTATATAATTGTGCCTTAGAGCATGGCATGTCTCCTATTGGTATAGGGTTTGATTGAGGGTGTTAAAGGCTTTCCATTTGAATGATTCTTCCTCAAAGTCATCCCTGTGTAGCTCTTCTTCAATGATATGATCTCTAGCATTGATAATATCTCTCTAGAGGTTACCCTAGGCCTTGTCCTTAGCTTTGTTTCCAGCCATTCTGGGTGTAATAGACTAGACCCACTGTTAGTAAAATGAGCATATACTTTGATAGGCGACTCCAATTGGAGTACTTTTTAATTCAAATCAAAGGGGATGTCTACAATATGCTGATGATAAAGAATTTTATGATAGAAAATATTTAGAATTTTATGTAGCTCACTTTTGGTGACTATACAGGGACTATATGCAACCTACCCCATTGGACCACTACACACAAAAACACAATATCTTCTCAGTTGTAGCTCTGATTGGGGATATTTTTGATTCAAATCAAAGAAGACTTTGCTCTCTTTGAGGTGAGCTATAGGGATTTTGTCAGTAATAAGATTTGATTTTCTACAATTGAATAACTATGGCAATCTCAGAATTCCTACACCTAATATATTGCTTGCCTTGAGCCATATATATATTGTTTGCAACATGACATGATCATCATAAAATACATCCTCAATACCATGGACAACCATGTGAGGTTTGCATCAATGAGCCACTTATGTGTGCAATCTCAACAAAGATTTCAAATGTCATACATTTCCATTCATTGCATACATCCCAAGAACGTAACATACATGTCTTGAAATTAGAGATGATCTCCATTACTTTGATAAATAGATCACTTTAATCAAGTCATTGTAATGATTCAATGTCATTTAGTATTCAATCTGAACATAATATCTAGTGGTTAGGAGCTTTTGAAGTAGACACAAGATTTTGATATATTGTATTATATTTTCCATCAAACTTTAGAAGTTGATGTGATTAAGAGCCAACAAGAAAGAGGTCAAGGGGTTTGGGAGATACAAGGTAAAATGGCACATAAATGGTGACTTAAAGAAACTTAAATACATGTACAATGTGTCTAAAGGAGCAAACTATAGATGTCCCTACCTATATTGCATGTCCCTAGGTGGATAACTAAGCTTAAGCATCTGTAATAGAGCTCCCTCCAAGTATATCAAAGACCCACAATTCAAGCCAATTTTAGATATTCCTTTGTCCAATGCTCATATATGTACACTTTATAAAGTTTCCAAAATAATTGAAAAGCTCGTTTTACTTTACATAGGGTTTGCTTGGAAGCTAAAACCCTTGTAACTAGACAAGATGCTATAATAAAAATCGAGCAAGTTTTATCTATAATTGGTTGCATGGAGGTAATGTTGTTATTGAACTAGATCTTCAAAAGTCTAAGGATAGAAATGTTAACCCCAAAAAGCTATCTATTGGTGGGATGAAGGATAGAAGGTTCCTAGGCTTTCATAGAAAGCTTGGCAAGATTAACTCTAGAAATGGGGATTCAACCATTATATATAATCAATGAAAATCCCTACACAATGCAATTAAGGATCATGCTGATAATGAACATGATCGAAATAGAAAAGCCAAAGTTGGAAAAACATTATATAAAATATTCTTTTATTATGATAAAGTTGATTGAAAAGATGATGATCTCAAATACTTCAAATACAAATTGAACCTTTTTAAAAGGACAATGACAGAAGCTTGGGGTAATCAATACTTCACTCACTATATGATACAAAGTTCTTATGTTTTGTATGGTAAGAAGTTGATATATTTTTCCATTGTCTAACTCATATGTGATTTCTAAATAACTCTCTTTGTTTTAAATTATGTAGTATATTTTATACAACCATGCTTCATATTTCTATCTAGTCAACCCAAGGCATGAAAAAGTCACATTATCAAGCAAGAACAAAATACTTTAGGCACACAAGACATGGAGGAGAAAAAATCAAAGAAAATGGCTTACTAGAGGTATTTCAATGGTTTTACATACAAATTTGGCATAAATTCAAGATTAAAGAAGCAGTCATATAATTCAGTACATCATCTTTGGCAAAAACCACACAAATGGTTACACCGAAAAGAAAAGAGGGATATCGAAACTCTTATGCAAAGTAGAGGTTTTTAGAATGGTTACAAACTAAACAAAATACTTTAGGCACACAAGACATGGAGGAGGAAAAGTCAAAGCAAATTGGCATAAATTCAAGCTTAAATATATAACCACATCATGCAATACATCATCTTTGACAAAAACCATACAAATGGTTACGTAGAAAAGAAAAGAGAGATATCAAAACCCTTGTGCAAAGGAGATGTTTTTAGAATGGTTACAAATTAAACAAAATACTTTAGGCACACAAAACATGGAGGAAGAAGAGTCAAAGGAAATAGTTTACTAGAGGTCTTTCAATGGTTTTATAGACAAATTTAACATAAAGTCAAGCTTAAAGAGGCAATCACATCATGCTATTTACATCATCTTTGGCAAAAACCATCCAAATGGTTACATAGAAAAGAAAAGAGGCATATTGAAACTCTTGTGTAAAGTATAGGTTTTTAGAATAGTTACAAATTAAACAAATAAAGGGAAAAAGATGGTTTTCAAAGAACCCTTGATTCTTTAAATCTTTTAGTCTATAGTCTATCTCTATTGTAGAGAAATCCTTGGATTCATCCCACTCAATAGGACCTCTATATTTCAAAAACTCTTGCTTTTTATAGCCTCAAACAAGCTTCAATTTTTTGGAATCTTCCACATGGGAGAGTAAATAGGAGCTAAGGACTCCAATGTATCTAGCTGTAGACTCATTGTAACCAGGCATGTAGCAAAAAATCCTTATGGCTTCTTCATTCTCTACCAAAATTATCTTCTCAACTCCTCTATTGAAAGCTTCAGATGTAATGACTTTGCAAATAGCTTTTAAAGCCATCATTGGCAAACTTGGAGAGCTTGAGGATTTGTTGTGATAAATTATAACAATTTGATGATTTAAGCTTCCAATATAGTGGCCAAGTCATTAGTTTTTTCCAAGCTTCAGTGGCCTAGAGCCCTTGGCTTTTCCAAGAAAGTTATTTCAAGATCTTCAATTTCAATCTATATAATAAAGAAAAAAGTTTTCCTTGTTAGTTAATGAAAATCTTAAAGTCACTTTTCTTTAATACCTACTATCGAGCCTAGGAAGATCTTGGAAATATCTTTAATACCTTTGGGTTTTTATCATATTCAAGAAGGTTCTGATCATAGAGATTTATTGAGTTCTTTGGCTTTTCCTCTGATGGCTGCTTCAGTGTATCTTCATATCCCATGCCCTCAATGCCAAATCTCTTTTGCACCTCTAATAACTAGAGCTAGTGTATCTTCATATTCCACAATCTCATTGATACATGTGTGCAATACCATGGATCTATCTTCAAAATTATCTCCCTCAATATCTAGAGCTGCTAGTGGGCATGATTCATAACTTATGAAATCCTTACCAGTCTGGCCCTATGTTGCTCAGATGGCTAAGTAGTAATATTATCTGAGATAAAAAAGATGTAAAATGTCATTGAGAAACATATATATTTTTTTGTTGATAAGGTAGGTAGGAAAGGTAGGGATACAATCCAAGGGACCTTCTTCAATCTCTGTACTCAATTCTATCTCCTCTTCTTCTATCTTTGTAATGTTCTGACTCTTGAACATAACAAGATCAACACCTTGCACCAGTTGGTTCTCAACATTCTCTTAAGACATCTCTGCCTTCTCTTCAACCTTCTTATCTGTATATGCAATATATTTACCCTTTCTCTCTTTCCCTTCCTCTAAAGGGGAATTCTACATATATTTTCGAGAAACAAAATGGAACCTATGTCTTTGTGAATCAAAAGGCAATTCTGCCTATCCGTATGAAAAAAGCAGTTTATTTTAGGCCTCTTCTAAACTCTTTGTCAACAGTAATATAGTACTTGGTAATGAAAGTTGTCTTGGGATCTTTGGTTGCTTGGATCATATCATTAAAATATACATAATTATTGATTAAGAGAGACTCTATATGTCTAGAATAGAACATTCATTTTTAAGTACATACTTGTCAAGTGCACACAAGAAGGACAAGGAGAGGTCACAGATAAGGAGGGGGTAGAGGAGGAGGTAGAGACTACTATGGAAGTAGAGAATGAGATGCCCTCAACACCTAAGGCAACCAAAGCATCAAAGAAGGGCAAAAGAACTCCTAAAAATGATATTCCTTACAAAAAGAAATAGCCTTTATGTATTGTCTATGTATATAGATCATGAAGAAAGCAAATACAAATTTTCTACAATATTTGAGCTTGTGTTCATATTAAAAGTAAAGAAATATTTTCTTCTATATCCTTGCACTATATATTTCTCTCTTTTCTTTTTGATGTCTATAGAAAAATTAGCATAGGTCTTTACCATTCAAGAAGTGGAATCCAAAAAATATATATACTATATATGACTTGACGTACAAAATTACTCGTTTGTTATTAAGTTGGATTGCAAATGAACATGGCAATTCAATATCTTCATTCTTTAAATCCAACCTCACTTGATGTAGTGTATATGATGATCTAACCTTTAGTATTATAATAATATCCTCATTGAGCCAAATATCAATGTTCATTGTAGGATCTTTACTAAAATCATCAAGATTTTGATCCAAAGCAACTAGACTACCACTAACATAATGCCATCTACTATAATAAAGGCTAAGGATGAAATTTTGAGTAGCAAGCATATATTTTCAAGCAATAGAGTCTTAATCTATCTTACAAGTTATCTTGCTTTCTGTCGTTGTATCCCACGCTCATCAACAAATTGTAGGACATGATCATATGTCAATCGACTGATAGCATGGCGTTTGATCTTCATATCTCAGCATTGAAAAAGAAATCAATAAATATATTAATAGGATTAAACAAAGAAATATTTCTTAGTTTACTTGTGATATTAGGTTTTAATTTTTTTAGTATCTTAGAAAAGATTTTACATCTATAGCTCTCACTAGTGGTTGGACTTGGTAAAGGCCACTCAAAGCTTGTAAAATTGGGCAAAGGAAGTGGGGATATTGCTCCCCATTGGCCATTATGGATAGAGGTAATATAATAATGGTCATTAAAAAATATTCCATTCTCTACGAGTTGTGTTTTTCTCATGCCTTTTGATGGCTCCCTAAGAAGAAATGGTCACCCTCCCACAATATCCATAAAAGTCACACAATCAGGATTGCAAGGCACCAAAGTATATGGCTGAGCCTTGGTCTCTAACCATAAAATTTGTTAAGCATGCCCTCTTGCTATGAAAACTTATTCTTGACCATGATAACAATCATCATCATCCTTACCCATTTCATCACTCTCAACCTCCATCATGAGACAAGAAAAGATAGGAAAGCACAAGAGGGTAAGAGAAAGAGAATTCTGCAAGAAGACATGAGGAGAAGAGAGAGGAAAAGAAGAGGGAAGAGGCACCTAAATGTGTCATGCCCTCTCCCAACCACCTCTTTTTTTCATTATTTTAATATTTCATACTAGAATTTTGAACTAAGGTCTAAGAGACCTTATTCATTTGCAAAAGAGAAATCTCCTAGCTTTTTCCAAACTTTGAAAACACATCCACAAGGTCATGACTTTATAGATTTGAGCTATGCCTTTACAATGGTTTTAAAATGGGCTTTGCACAAAAATTACATAATTTGAATGTCTAGAATGTGAGATTTTGCCAATAAAGCACCCAAAATGTGCCTATTTGTTGCACAAAATGTGGGTTAACATTCCTCCTCTTCCAAATCCTATGAGTGTTCTCACGAACACTTCAAACAAAGCTTTGCCTTTAACCATGTGATGTTGATGAAGAACTCCATATTGTTAACCCCAAGTCGAGATGGCGGAAAAATCGAGGAAAAAGCAAAAGGAAGATGGGAAAAGAGCAAAAACACGCAGGCGGCCTCTAAAGATGAACCAGGGCAAAAAGCGCAACCTTAAAAGAAAAGGCGCCTCAAAAAACTCGAAAAATTCTTGTAAAAGAGCGCCAGGCTCCCTCCTGTGCCAATTGTAAAATATTAGATGGGTGTAGGCTAGAGGCACAAGGCTAGAAGAGGGAAACGAAAAAAGGACCTTGCCACAATGGCCCGTCATGTAAAAAAGGGATGGGTGCCCATGGGATTTTAGGGTTTGTATATATAAAGTTCAAAAAGTGAATAAGAGATCATTCTTAGTGTGTGGCAAAAGGAGTCTTCTTCTTCTTCTCTCCTTCTCACCTTCTTGCTTGTGTGTGCTCTTGAGAGAGGGAGTGTGAGAGTGTGAGAGAGTGAATGCGTGTGAGAATGAGGGATCAAGAGGGTGAAGCTCTTCACCATCTCCTCTTCTCTTCTTCTCTTCCCTTCTCTCTTCTTGCATGCACGGCTATGGAGGATGGAGCTTGGAGGTGGAGGAGGCTTGAGGATGCTTGAGCTAGCATCTAGGATTGTGGAGCTACCGGTGTGTGGGAGAGAGGAGGCAAGCGGCACTAAGGTAAGCTCACTACACTCGTAGGATCGACGGTGCGTCGGCTAGGTGAGAGATAGCCATTAGAGCTCACTTGGAATGCTTGAAACAATAAGCGGCCCATGGGTCTTGGTGGTTGAGCGAAAGCTCCCACATTTTGGTTCCGTTGCCGCGACCAACAGATTCAAGCTTGAGCACTTGTGCGCCTCATATCAAGCATTGAAGTAAGGGATTCATCCCCGAACCGGAGCTTGAGATAGATAGGAAGTTTGGGAGTTTTTGATCTTCAAAACAAGTAAGTATTTTGGGTTATTTTGTTTGTTTGATGATTAGGAAATATGGAGAAATCGGTTCAGTATTTTACTTTTGATTCTTGTTGCATTTAGAGTAGGATAGGATTAGGAAATTGCACCGGAGAAGGGTAGGGTTTACTGTTGCAAAACAGGGCAAAATAGGGCAAAAATCGTGCAAAAATGGCAAAAAGCTCGCTTGCAATGCTTAAGATCGGCAAGTGAGTGATTGGGGGCATCAACACCATAGTTGAGAAGGGGTATAAGAGCCAAGAGGCCAAGGGAGGACTCATTTGCAACCATTTCAGTGTGAAAGAGAGAGAGAGAGAGAGAGAGAGAGAGAGAGAGAGAGAGAGAGAGAGAGAGAGAGAGAGAGAGAGAGAGAGAGAGAGAGAGAGAGAGAGAGAGAGAGAGAGAGAGAGAGAGAGAGAGAGAGAGAGAGCTACCGCCCGATTCGATTCAATCGCACCAACGATGAGCCCACCACTCTATCCAGGTATATGAATCCCTTCTCTTACCCCCTTAGATAGGATCTGGAGGTTTGTGTCTGGTATGATTGAGTGAAGCACGAGAAACAATCGAAATCGAGCTCGCACTGTTTACGTGCGCCGTGCTCGGCCCATCTGAACGGTCACGTCTGGGCCGAGTCCCAGAATCGGCCCTCAACCCCCTTGCCATTCAGCCCATCCGACCAAAACCCTAATCGGCCCACTCGGCCCAAACCTACTCGGCTCGTCCGATTCTACCATTCGGACCGTGGACAAATTCAGTCCTCTCCCACGTGTCAAATTCGACCCTCGGCCTGCTTGCCTCGGCCCGTTCGAGCGACCCCATCCGAATCGACTGCTCGGCCTGTCCGAGCCAGTCCGTCCGAGCGACCCCGTTCGAGTCCACCCTGTCCAAGTCCCAAATTCGGCCCTCGGCCCATGCGCCTCGGCCCGTCCGAGTAACCCACTTGGACCCTACAATTCGGACCAGTTGGGCCGAGTGTAGATTTTTACCAAATTTTCAAGAATTTGACCTGACCCAGCTAGAACTCAGCAGCACAAACTGTCGAAATCTCGTCGGGCGCTCAGAACTTGATTCTGGCACACGAAATAGGCAAAATCGTAGGGTGCCGCCGCTTAGCAGCTAGAAGTGGGCAGTTGCGAGACCCGGCAGCTTAGACGCAAACCGCTGAGTTGTAAGGCCTGATTGGACAAAAAATGAATGAGGCAACATCTTAGAGAAACCCTAAACCCTGACAAGACGGCCAGGAAATTGACCAACAAGACTATTCGGCCTAAAACAACGCGAGAGTGCGTAAGACGTCTAGGAATTGGTTGCTGCACTCACCTTGAATTTTCGCACTTAAAGTACACTTAAGGAAACTGAAAGCCTGATTGAGCACAAGTGCACAAGGAAAGACACATTGAGTGGCCATAAATTGAGGACTGTATTAAATAACTGAATGAACTCGCCCAGATAAACCACTCAAGGAACCCACCAGTAGGAGAGAACACAATACATAGACAAACCATCAACGCGCAGAAGTAGGACCAAGCAAGGGACGCCGACGAAGTGGATTTGACGAGTCTACTGAACCTGATCGATAGCTTGGTGAAGCACGACAACTCGACAATGGCACAAGAAAGTTCAAACCACAGATCTAATAATGAATTCGACTTAGAAGCCTTTCCAGATGTTGTTCAATATAGCTAGTCAGCAGTTACGACGCTCATGCTTGGTACGAGCACCGCGGTAGGATAGCAGACGCTATCATCGCAGATCTAGAAGAGGAGAGAAAGCTGGCCCGGAAAGCATGGCTAAATACAATAGGGATCAATAGGCTAGGAGCCAAAGGCAAAGCATGGAGTTACGAGAGGTGCGGCGGGTGTTGAACTTGGTTGGCAGAATTCGAACGGACCATGAGAGAGCACTAGAAGAAGTCTTAACACTGAGTGAGTTTCTCATGAAGCGACTGCTCGATAACACGGTTGCAGAGCAAAGTGCCACGGCTCTAGCGACATCGCTACTCACAGGATTAGGAGCAAACCAGGGCTCAAAGAGCCAGTCTAAAATCCCTATTGTTGCCAAGCAACTCGATAAGTACCAACCCCATGATGACCCATACAACTTTGTTGAGCAGTTCGAGCAAGTTTGCGAAGCCAACGGCCTCAACAACCTGGCTCAACGCTCTCAAGCATTCGGGCTTTGCTTGGGCGACAAGGATAGGACTTGGTACATGTGCTTAGATAACGCAGAGCGAGCCAACTTCGATGGCCTCAAGGATCTCTTCATTAAGAGATTTGCTGAGCCCGGATACTTTGATAATCTACTAGTACGCTTGATGAACGTCAAGCAGAAAGAGGACGAAATTCGTGATTATGTGACCCATGTGCAGAGTCTCTTCAAGAGAATCCCTACTAGAGAGCGACCGACTGAAAGAGCAGTATCAACTGTATTCATCAACGGGATTCAGAATGAGGAACTATACAAGGCTTTGGCAGGCAACTCGAGCTTGCAATGAGACATGCTAGCCAGGGTCTTTGAAGAAGCCATCCAAGTTGACGATCAGCTGAAGGAGCGGAGCTCTAGAAGTGCCAACCTAGAGGAGACCAACTCGCGAAGCTCAGAGAGAGCGTCAGCCTTGAGTGAGCGATCAGCCCCATCATCCCAGGATAAAGGGAAAACCACTGAAATGAACCAAGACTTGGCTGACGTTAGGATGGAACTAGCCAAGTTGCAAGACATGTTGAGACGACCAACGCGCCCACACGTCCAATGTGTGTACTGTGGCGGAAACCACTTGCCAGCCGAGTGTCAAGACCCTAGGTCAAGACCTTGCGCTAACTGCGGTAGGTTCGGTCATGACGTCGCGCATTGTAGATTGCCAAGGAAACTTTCATACTCACAACAATATGGCCTGCCTTACCTAGCAAACAGGCCACAGCCATTTTTCAGAAGGGGAGCCCCATTGGCCCTCCCTGCGCCCAACGACATTAAGCCGGCTATTCCTAGAATGGAAATAAACCCTACAGGCATTCCTAGATTGCCTGGTCCTTATGTAACCCATCCACCAAGTGACGCCCTTGTCCACTACATGGAAGAACCAAACGAGGAAGAAGATTACATATCCGCTTACGTCTCGCATGACGATGAGGGCAACGCTGTCCTCATGGATTATCGCCCTGTACCGGTGATGGCGTTAGGAAGAGGACAAGGTAAAGGCCTAGGAGGGCAGACACAGGATCCAATCACCTGTTGGACCTATGGCCACCCAGGTCATGTCTCATCACGCTGCCCTGAAAGGGAGCAGCAAAACAGAGACAAGGTTGACCAAAGCTGTGCTGAGTGCAGAATCACCCATCTCTTCGTCGACTGCCCAAGGTGAAAGTCATCATCTAGCTCAGCTAACGAGCCATCTGTCCCATTGGGGCTGTTCGATGTCAAGAACCACGACGGGGAGGCCACACCTATCCCATTGCGGGTCATGACCCGTGCCCAAACAAAGTAGACCAGCATCTCTCTGCCAGGACCTAGCAATCTCGATGCAGCCTCGATAGGGAAGAAGAGCCATAGACAATGGAGGAGGAAGTCAGAAGCTAAAATCGCACTAAAAACGGAGAGTGCTACAACTCTGCCCACTGGAAAGAAGGTCTCTGATGCAAAAACAGAGACGTTAGCCCCTAAGACGGTCGAAAAGGGAAGCGCTAAGGTAGGGGAATACCCGCACTCGAAGCGACAATTAGAGGCCATAGAAAAGGTGAAAGAATGGGTGAAGGAAGCCCAAGAACATCTAAAAGACATTGAGCCCATCATAGAGGATGGGATCAATGATCTCTCCAGCATAAGTACGCCAACCTCGCCCCCACACCAAAGTCAAGAGAAACAACTACACCACAAGCGGTGCCGCTAAGGCCAAGCCTTGGCGCTACTACAGGGCCGCGGTTCAGTCACGACCACTGGCCATGACAATCCAGGTTAGGAGAGAGACGAACACCCAATGATCTCCTAACCACGTTGGTGACTACCCCTGTAACACTTAGCCTGGGAGATTTTCTTAGGCAGCACCCCACCCTATGGCAAGATCTTAAGCAGTGGGTTGAAGGGTCACAAGAGCAGGTCATGACAGACCCTCATGACCATGAGGCAGAAACACAAATACCGAGTTTGACGCTGCACTCTACGCCTAAATCCTTGCACGTCAATGCCTTCTGGGAAGGCTCCGAGATGCATGCAGTCTTACCAGTCTTATCCCTAGGCGATACAACGAGGAAGGGAATCGTAGACACGGGGTCTGGGGTTAGTGTGCTTAGCCACGCAGTGCTTCAAACTTGGGGAAACCCACCTGTTGAGACTCCTAGGTTTAATGTCACACTAGCAAACGATATGAGAGTCAAGCCATTCGAGGTGCTTAAGAATTGGCCAGTGAAGATCGTAGGTGTCCAATTCTGCGTTGACTTTATAGTCATGAAGGGAGTGGACTACGATATCCTATTAGGCCACCCTTGGAGGCACAACGCTAGAGTCATCGAAGATTGGGGTAACGGCTTAATCTTCCTTGGCAATAGGACGGACGCCGTGAGAGTAGAGATGGACACCTGGAAGACCTCACTAGTCGACTTAGATGCCATCTCTGCTATGCTCAAGGGTAATGCTCAGGTCAAGAAGTCCTATGGGCCCTTGACCAAGTATATCCCATGCCCAGAGGACGAGCGGGATTGGATGCATGTCCTTGCTACAATCAACCTGCCGTTCTCTGATCACGAGGCATGTGAGCAAGCCATCAAAACAATCGGCAAGGCTAACGACACACCCTTCGTACCAGTCTGCATGATGGCAGGAAGCCTTCATGGGAAACCGAAGCCCGTCAACTCCCACATCCCAGCCAATAAAAGGGAACTCCAAGAGGTATTGGAATATCTATCGGACAAGCTAGCTGGCAATCCAACTGCAAATCTCAAACCACTCCATGATCTCTTAGATGAATCTAAGTGGCAATGGACCAGAGTGCATGACTTAAACCTCATGTATAACTGGGCCTTGGTTCCTGACCGATGACTAGAGATAGACCGAGTCCTAGGAGACGACGAGCAGTCTGATGAAGGTAATTCTAACGATGAATACGAAGACTGCCAATCCTTCAGTGATGAAAGTGAGGGTGAGGTAGATACCGTGGAATACGACACTGAAGGACAAGAAATAGAGCAAATACGAGCAGACTCCAAGCCCCAGAGAAAGAGTATCTTCAGGGTGGAGCGAGGAGTCATGCGCGTGGAATGTGACCGCTCCTGGTTGGAACACGTAGGAGCCATAGACCTTGAGCAAGCAGGACTAGCCCAGCCAGGAATCACATCAGTATTTAGAACTGAATCACCATCTGAACTGCGCCCACCAGGGGAGACAACCTCTTCTAGCGAAGGCAGGGGATTCGACTCTGAATCGAAGGTTAGTTTGGATAGTGATCCAGAGATCCCTAGGCCGCCCACAACTAGATGCACCAAGGGGGACCTACCTGTCCACCTGAGGCGTAGACGATTAAGACAAGAAAAGGCAAAACAACCCAGGGATACTCGAATGGAAGAACAACGAAAACCGCAGGACCTCCCTAAACGATTTACAAAATTCAAAAAAGGGGATAGGGTGGTAGTTCTGTTAGGTGCCAAACATCAAGTACAGAGAAGCAAACCAATCGAGGGACCAGCCAAGGTCAAGGAGGTGGACCTAGCCCAAGAAGGGGAACCACCCCGACCAGTCTTCATTGCTGATGACTTGACTAATGAAGAAGAAACGAGTCTTGTCGCTCTCTTGCGAGAGTACATAGATGTGTTTGCTTGGTTCTTAGAAGAGCTTAAGGGGGTAGATCCGAGTGTCGTGATTCACAACATACCCATGACGCTAGATGCAATACTAGTCAAGCAGCGACCGTACCCTATGAATCCAAAACATGCTCATGCTATCAAGGAAGATATTGATAAGCTGACGAGAGCAGGATTCATTTATGAAATTGAGCACACAGACTGGGTATCACCCTTAGTCATTGTGATGAAGAAAAATGCTACCACCAAGAGGGACAACTATCCGTTGTCGTACATCGAGCACATGCTTGAGAGAGTGGCAGGCAAGGAAGCCTATAGTTTTCTGGACGGCTTCTCAGGGTGCAACCAGGTGCAAGTGCATCCTGTGGACAGGCATAAGACTACCTTCGCCACTGAGTGGGGCATCTTTGCTTACATAGTCATGCCCTTCGAGTTGACTAATGCCCCTGCCACTTTCCAACCCCTCATGTGCACCATCTTTAAGGACATGCTTTGCAAGGAGTTAGAAGTCTTTGTCGACGACCTCTGTGTCCACTCGACCTGGATTGAACACTTAGACAAACTCCGAGTAGTCTTCAAGCGGTGTCGTTTATATCGTCTCTCCTTGAACCCCTTAAAGTGCCAGTTTTGGGTGAAGCATGGATGCATCCTAGGGCACATGGTGTCGAAGAACGGCATTGCCATAGACTTCTTGAAGGTCAGGGTCATTGTTGACCTTCCACCCTCGAGCAACTACAAGGGAGTTCAATGCTTCCTAGGCCATACTAGGTACTATCAGCGGTTTGTACTCAATTATGCATTGATCTCCAGACCATTGTACAAGCTTCTTATTGTCTTCGAGTGGACTGAAGCATGCCAACGGGGATACGAAGAGTTGAAGAAGGCTCTAACCACAGCACCAATCCTACGAGCCCCAGATTGGACCATCACCTTCCACGTGCATATCGATGCTTCCAAGTTTGCCGTGGGGGCAGTGTTGTGCCAGCCTGGAGAACACGATTTAGACTATCTAGTGAGCTTTGCTTAGCAGACAACTCACTAAGACGGAAATGAATTACTGGATGACGGAAAGAGAGAGATTAGCCATGGTATTTGCAGTGAAGAAATTCCGACATTACCTTTTGGCCACGCCCTTCACCTTCTTTGTGGACCATCAAGCCTTGATCTATCTAGTAAACAAACCTTGTGCTACAAGACGCATAGCTCGATGGCTCCTTCTACTTTTAGAGTTTGACTTCTCTGTAGTGGTATGGAAGGGAAAACATCATTACATGGTTGATCACATGTCGCGTATCCCCACTGGAGAAGCTGTTGGACAAGGTGTTATTGATGAACTGCCTGACGCCCATCTGTTTAACCTTTCTAGCGAGAGAGATCTATTTAAGGTTAATCTAATGCCGTATTGGGCAGATGACATAGTCCAAGTGCTTGAGCACGGGCTGCCTGACCGACCAATAGAAAAAGCCCGACTTAGGTGATTAATCCTTAAGATCCATCCCTATCAGCTGATTGCAGGCCAGCTCTATAGGCTGGGGCAAGATGGATTGTTGCGCATATGCATGTGTGAATATGAGATGCACAATGTGCTCTCAGAAGTGCACGGTGGCATTGTTGGAGGGCACTTTAGTGGAGACATGACAACACGAAAAGTGTTGCAGTCTCAACTATGGTGGCCCACGCTTTTCCGCGACGCAGCATGATTTGTCAAGCACTATGATGAGTGCCAGTGGTGGCGGACGAAGGTCCCAATTCACAAAGATCAAATGGAATTAACCCCAGTTATTGCTCGACAACCCTTCTAAAAATGGGAAATTGATTTCATTGGACCCATCAGTCTTTCGGCACAGTATTTGCAGGCCAAGTACATCATTGTGGCCACGGATTACCTCACTAAATGGGCAGAAGGGCGAGCGACACGAAAAAACGACGCTAGAATGACAGGTAAGATCTTATGGGAGCAAGTGATTTCATGATTCGGTTGCCCCATCGAACTGGTCAGTGACCAAGGCATGCACTTCATCAATGAAGTGATCGCGCATCTCCTGTCCACCTTCCTCATCATCCATCACAAATCCTCGCCATACTACCCTCAGGCAAACGACTAGGCCGAATCAATGAATAAGATTCTTGTCAATGTCCTAACCAAGGTTGTCTTTGCTTCACGCAGCGACGACTGGGACAACAAGTTGATGGTAGCTCTGTGGGCTTACCAAACCACTTATAAAACGACTGTCGGTCAAACCCCCTTTAGACTGACATATGGAACATAAGCGATTCTATCATTAGAGTTCTTCGTTCCTAGCCTGAGAATAGTGGTACAAGAGCGATGGGAAGGGAAGGAGGCATGGATGCAATGACTAGTTGAGCTTGAACACCTCTCAGAGACTCGTCTTCTCGCCACCCATGCATTGATCTGTGAGAAAGCCCGACACAAGAGCTGGTTTGACCAGCACGTCAAGCAACGTGAGTTCGAGCAGGATGACCTAGTGCTCCTCTACTCAGTTAAGGGGTGTAAGCAAAAAATGAAATTTAGAGGTCTTGGATCCTTCAAAGTTCGTGTGATCAGCCAAACGGGCAATGTCGAACTTGAGACCCTAAACGGTGAAGGGATAGGCTTCTTCAATGGTAGTCACGTCAAGAAATACTACCCCCCTACGCATCCTTTGCATGAGCCACCGATGTTAGAACTGCCTGTCAAAGTACGAGTAGCCACAATCACTAAAATCGATGATGAGGATGAGGAGGCCGTAGAACTCGCATACCTTCGTATCACGGTCACGGCAAAATAAACATGTGCTTTCACCGCCTTGATCGACGAGGGAGCAGACTTCAACGTCTTGACCTACAATCATTGGACTTAACTTGGCCAACCACAACTTCAACCCACCATTGCAAAATTAAGCTCATATGGGGCCCATTCCTATGCACTACTCGGCAAGTGTAAAGCAGCCATTTCTATCGAGTCTAAGACTGTTCCAATGATTTTTTACATGTTGCCAAACGCTAAAAACGCAGGCATAGAGTCACTGCTTGGGCGAACCTTCAAAAAGCAGACCCATTGCAATGTTGACTACGCGTCCCAGCGCATCCACCTCGCAATAGACAACGTTCGCATTGTTACAGATTTCAGCAAGGGTGCGCAACCTCATCAGGGGTCACAAAGCCACCGATAGAAACATCTGTGGGCGAGTCTAAGGAGGGGGTAGTGTGCGTCCGCCACTCCCTGAGTCTCATAGACTGCAACCCATAGCAGCCAAAGCTAAGGCTCCACAGCCTCGCCTTCAATGGATGCCTAAACAATCGCAACACCTGCCTAGGAGTCGACGCTCCTACCCTCATAAGACCAGAAACTCTAAACCTAGGAGGCCCAAACGCAATTACAGGAATAGATGTGTAATCAATCAAAGATGGGTCCCCAAGGCCCTCTTGCGCACACAAGGCTACTATGAGGGCAATGCTTGGCTATGGATACCTAAGGCCCACACGGCCAGAGGCACCACTCGTACGCCAGCCTCAAGCTTGATCATCCCAAAAACCGTAGAACCTCGAAACCACAAGCCGCAGAGCTTCCTCGACCCGCAACCATCAAGTTTATCCATGCGCGAACCCACGCGAGTCGCCCAAGCCTATCGACCCAAGCAACAATCACCATCTCAAGAATCATCACCCGTCGGAGACTATTTGACTTTCCAAATCCATCCTGAAAGCAACAGGCCATCACTAGAGGCCGCTGCTAACACAGCCTCCGTCCCAGCAACCCAATCACAAGCTCAAGAACACTCATCACCGCAACTTTCTGTCGCCAAAGGCTCAAGACCTACCAAACCCCAACTACCCGCAAGCCTTAGGCCCTTTTACGAGAGGAAATCCTTTCTCTCACTACCAGCTGATTTAGCCGAGGAAACAGGGGATGATGTGGTGAATTGCATTAAGCGACTGGAAGCCACTTTTGTATCGCTAGCTCTGAGCTACGATCGCCTCGACTTAGGCCTATTGGATGAATCCTTTGCAACCGAAGTTCAAACGATGCCTTGTTCTTGGGAAATGTTTGAATTCGCATTTGCAAAATCCGCTACCTCCACTGCTAAGTTGCTCAGCAGTGAGATCTCAAAAGAGCAAGCAATCAAACAACGCCTCATCACATCGTATGATCAGCGAACCACTTCTGCCATCACTGACCAAGAAGTGGCAAAGCTGTCAAAACTTGCTGAGACGAAATCCCAGATCTTAAGGCATTGGTACACTCTTAGGCTGCAATGGGAAGTTGAAGGATGCCGAATAATGACCAATGCTGAGCAGCGATGCGCTATCAAAACAGCATAGTACGACACCACATACGTCGCGTCAACCTCATATCGAGTGTTCACGACGCTGCAGGGCCGTCCTATAGAAGAACACATCAAGGGACACCCCTACCTCGACCCCTTGTTGACCAAGGAGGAGTTACACATTGCTAGCCGAGTCAACTCAGATGACTTCCTAACTAATGTTCTCACCTACATCACCCAAGTGGGAATTAAACCCTCCGACCTGGACCGCTGGAGCCCCGAGAGGAACACCAAGGAAAAGGGAATTCTCTTGCAAGAAAATCTATCTTGTAACATCAACAAGCTTGTTTATCATGTTTCATATCATCACAACGAAGAAAAGAACACCAGGCACAACAAATCTTCATGCAGCATTATGTAGATCTCCCACGGTTTTTAATAGAATCAACCATATTCTTCAACATCTTCACAAAATCCATCAATAGACCAAAGAAAGCAAAGAAGTACACCATCTTTGAATGGAAATACATCACATAGTATTCATCTTCAATATCTTCATAGTCTTCTCTCTCAATCTCTCATATACAATCACTCTGTTTGAGTAGAATTGGCTATCTCTGACTCTCTCTCTCTCACTCCATCAATAATACATCATATCCTCACTACAATCTCTCAAAATTACTCTCAATAATCACTCTTAGGTCGTGGATACCCCTCCCAAGAGGTATGTCTGATATGAAAGGTCACCAGAGCCACTACAGTGTCTCTTCACAGCTCACTACTGTCACTTCACTCTAGTCTTCTCTTGAGTCTTCAGCAGCTACTTCTTCCACTTCTTTCAGCTCTTTTGCACTTGTATTCACCTCTTTCCAAGGCTAGAAAACTTTCCCCAAAAGTCACACATACATTCCACAGAACACTTACAGAACAGTACCAGAACAGCTACAGTACAGAACAGAACAGAGACAGAACAGTACATAAGCTCTACAGAAGACCTACAGAAGGTTACAGAAGGTCATCAAAACCACATAACTCACTCTCAAACCATTCAAAACTCTCACAAAACATTCACTAAGCTTTCACAATATCTCATTCTTCATCAATCAATACTCCATCCCTCCTTACAGAAGACAATCAGAACAAAACAGACCAAAACAGAAGGTATACAGAACCTATCAGAACTATTAACAAACATCATGATCTTCCAAAACACAATCAATATCATCTAAAACACTCTCAATCCACTTCCTAATCAATCAATCATCCCTTAAAATCAACCATTCAGTTCTCAAAAACAACAAAAATCAGCCAAAAAACAAGTCATTTCAACACTCAACATATCCCCACACTTAATAAGGAAGCGTCCTCGCGACCCAGGAAAAAGGGAATACAAGTTCATTGAAAAGCTTCACTTTTGATCTTCAATATCTTTTCACAAAGAATCCATCCACCACGACCCCATCTTATAACCTGTTTCTGATATAAAAATACAAAGAAAGGAAAACTCTTTTAAAATTAACACCTCTTATCAAACTAAAAATCTCCACAAATTTATAAAGGATATAAGAGTTTGCTTCTTCTTCATCATCTTCATCTTCTGCTTCAACTCTCCAACCACGACCCCAACTCGACAAATCTCCAAAACATAGCTCGTACACAAGATCCAATAGGAAACCACCACGTTCGTTTGACATACATGAACTCACAACACAAACACTAATACACAACCATCTGAATGACTTCTTCAAAAAGAAGAGTTTGGCATTAAAAAGCTTGCACCATACATTGGAAAGGCATCAATGAAGATGACAGCACATCCTTTCCAACAGGACCAAGTATCTGCTAGGCAAACAGAGGGCATGAAAATACAGTATCTCCAGCTGTTGAGAATCAATGCTAACATTGACATTCATGCACAACTTTGGGATAGGCTTTGAATCAGTATGAGAATGCCTATGCATATACGCCAGGTACCAAGCAAAGTGAGCAGTTAATCTCACTGAGGGATCTGCAGACTGTGAATATTGTTGGGCAAAATGAACATAGTTTTGATAAGCTTGACTTGAAATTGTCCATTCCCCTGGAATTACTGGCCAATTAATCTGCGGTCCTGTAAGGCAATCATCCGAACTCCATCCCCTTCTTCTGGAAATCTGAGTATCAAAACCGTCACAGTCACTAACCAACTGAGGTGGTTGAGATATGGAAGTGCTAGGAGAGGGTAATGGAATAAGGGAAAGTGGATGTAGGGAAGGATAGGAAAAATCATAAAAGGAAGAAAAGGTTAAAGAAGGAGTGGCAGAAATTTGTAAGGAATCACTAAGGAAAGGTGTTAATTGATAAATAGGAAATGTGGAGGGTACATTTATGAGGGGTGAAGGACAGGGTGGAGAAGGGGAAAATACCCTATCCTCAATAAAGGAACAGTAAGTGAAAATAGGTATTTGAGGGAAATTGGAAGGTTGGAAAAGAAGGGGTAAAATTACTGTGGAATTAGATTGACAAAGGGAAAAATATATAGCATAGCGGTGAGCCAATTGTTGGTAATAAAGGAGGGTAGGAACAGAAGGTCCCAAGAGAGATCGTCTATGATAGGCATCAAAGAAAGTAGCATCAAATGGATTATGTTTGGAAAGATAGGTTAAGAGATCCATCCTCAGTTGGTTAGTACTCTGGTTAAAGGTAGGAGCTGTGTTTTGTCTTTGATTTAGGACCACTGACTCAATCATGGGATGCCACGAACTATCCTGACAATCAGCCACTTTGGAGGAATAACTCTGGAACATGTCAGCTATGCGCAACTCCAAATGATTGACATATAGGACAGCCTGTAAGACCACATCCCCCACATACCATGCCATATCTATCTCATCTGGAATTAACAAATCTCCACGGAGATACATGTATGACATCAGCATGGTGTCTGGCGTGACAGAATCTTCAAAGAGCATTCTAACTACCTCTGTCAACAACTCAGCATACCAAGCCCCACTCCAGCCATCCTCTGGAAAAGGTAAATCCATCGTGGAAAGCTTCATATAGAAGACCAACTTCTGTAAATGGTAGTGGACAAAGAAAGAATGGTCGGGTAAGACATATTCCTGAAACTGCTCAAAGGTAGACCATAACAAGTCCATTCGGGACTGAAATCTTTCCACTTTATCTTGGAAGAGAGGGCACAAAGTAGCCTGTCTCTGTAGTGCAGCCAAGTCCTGCTGTGAAAGAGAAGGAATTAATGGAACAGGAGGGCTTGGAGGAACAGAGCGGGACTTTGCAAGCTGATCTTGCAACTGCTGGATTTGGAAGGCTTGGTTGGCCACTGTGTCATTAGCCATCTGTAAAGCTGAAAGCTTGTCATCTAAAAGAACTTGGAATTCTTTCGCTTCACTGGACATCCTCTCCTTCTCTGCTGAAAGGCTAGTAACCTGTGACTGAGCCTCGAATAACTGGGTCTTCAATGAAGCAATCTCATCACTTTGAGTGGCAACCAGTTGGGTTTGCTGTTCCATTTGCTTAAATAGATCTGCTAGGGTATCCTTAGCAGATGCTAACTCAGATGTTGCCTTATGCAACTGGTCTTTGGACTGCATGAGCTCTTCATAGAAAGATGCGTACAGCTGTTGAACACAGGCTGTCACTGACAACTCAATGGAACTTTGAATATCCTTGCAGAGGAAAGGAATGGCATCTCCTGAAACGAGACTGTTCAGGGAAGGAACTGAGATCTCCAAGGATCCTTCTCTATGTGCTCTGAACAGATTATTGCAAGTGAGATACCCAGGGAGTTCACTGCCAGAAGTAGCAGGGATAGACACTGAGGGAAGTACAGCAGGGGCTTTATCCGCTACCCTCTTCAAGCGTTTACGCTGTATGACCAGGGGAGGCGGAGAATCATCATCCTCAATGTCAATAGGTGCTGACTCTTCTGAAGGCGGAGGAGGAGGGACTGGATCTGATGCTGGAGGTGGAGGCACAGTCTTCTGTAAACCTGAATAGGTCAAGAAGGCAGACAAATATGATCCGTAGGTAACATTGGTAACAGTACCCCTCGTGACTTTAACAAAATGCTGCTCCATCTTAGTAAGGAGGTATGTGCTCCAATCAATAGCAACTCCTTTTAGCACCATCCTGGAAGCTGTGAAAAGCTCTTTGGACAAATAATGGGATGGCGTTTTGGCAGGCATGAACCTGTCCTGAAGGAACTGGCACATCGTCTTCCAGACGGGATCAGTGATCATAGAAAACGAAACTCCTGAAGAGTTTATCACTTTCTTAACATCAAGGACCTCCCTTGTCTGCTTCTGCAACAGTTTGAGAATCTCGTCAGTAGAGAAGAGCTGTCGAGTGGTCACAAAAGGTTCTCCTTTGAAGGGTAAGGACAGAGCCTTCCCTAAGCCTCGAGACGTCAATGTCATAGGCATGCCTTGGACTACTCCTGTTTTCTTGCTGTAAGAGGCCAGGAACTCATCACATACGGACGGATCCTCTGGAAGTAATGGAAAAGGAGTGGCCACAAAAGCAGCAAGGCATGCCTTCGTGAGGGGCTCAAAAGTAAGTAGGGACTAGTAATCCCTACTAACTAGTGGGACGTACTGGATAGGGGGAGGAGCATGAGAAGGCGCCATTCAGATGGTTACACACACACCACAAACACAGACAATCAAAGTGAATGCCTGCAAACGAACAGACAAAAACCAAGGATAAGATGATTACCAAATAAGACATGACCCGACCTACTAACCCCAAGCAAACCACATCCTAGAAAAAATTTGACATGACCTTGAGACAAATGCGACCGAAAGCTTCATGCGATGCATCAGACAAACACCCTGAACCCCGTATCAGGCAAGAAAAGAAAAAAACTGCATACCGTACCCGTAACCGTAACTAAGACAGGAAACCAAAACCATACCATATCCGACACATATCAATACGACATCTGTGATAAACCAAGACTGGACCATGGAAAATAACACTAATGACTGCGCATACCCATCCCACGAAACAGTTCATTGAAAAGGGGATTAAGTGCAGTGAGGGGGGATTATTTTAATGAAGGGTTGATTTTAATCAATTATTAAAAATGGGTGAAGTTTTATTAGGTGATAAACCTTAACAAGAAAACGGCGGTTCCTTATTATAAATTTAATTACCAATTATTAGGTTAAACGGTGCTTTTATACGATTCCCGGACTTCGATTCCCGACTGGGTCTCTAAATGCAATTCATTGATTATAATTAAAGTGATGTGGAGCGCTTTTTTGCCAGCGCGTGCTCATGTGACGGCTGGTTGATTTTATTAAAATTTTAGAGTGCCTCTGTAGCGCACGTAGCGCGTGCTAAGTGAACGGTTGGTTTATTTTAATTTAAAAAAAATATGTGTTTAGCGCGAATGCGCGTGGAAACGGTGGGTGGAGTAAAGGGTTTATTTTAACAATTAATTTGTGATTAAGGGGGAAAAATAAATAAATAAATAACAGAAAATAAATACCTGGAAGGGTGTGTATGGAATGCAGGAATGCGCACGGAAGAGTCCCAGTAAAGGAAAAGCAAAAAGCACTGATGAAACAACAAACAACACCTTAGCAGATGTGTTAATTTGATTGATGTTGGTTTTTTATTTATTTATATTTATTTTATTTTATTTTTAGTTGTGATTTTTAATGTTTGAATAAATGGAAAATGAACAAGGGAGGTGAGGGGAATTTTTTAGAATTTTTTTAGAATTTTTTACAATTTTTTACAATTTTTAAAATGATTTTTCCATATTTTTTGGCAATTTATGGGTAATGTAGGAAAGATGGATTTTTCTGAAATTTTAGGAAAGGCAATTCCTAGCAGAAAAAGGTCCAAAAATTGACAACTGGCAGAAGGAATTTTTAGAAATTTTTTTGAATTTTTTTAATGTAAAAATTAATGTTGTGATTAATTAAGTCACATTAATCACATTAGTCACAAGTCACTTAAGTCAGGTTAGTTAAGTTAATCAGGTAAGTCTACCTAGGTTAGTCTGGTAAGTCAACCTAGGTTAGTTAAGTTAGGTCTACCTAAGTCAGTTAAGTCTAACTAAGTTAGTCAAGTAAGTCTAACTAAGTTAGTCAATTAAGTCTAACTAAGTTAGTCAGGGTCTAACTAAGTTAGTCAGGTCAAATCTAACTAGGTTAGTTAAGTGGTAATTAGGTTAGTTAGGTGTTAATTAGGTTAGTTAGGTGTTAATTAGGTTAGTTAGTAACCTGAGGAGGAGGTGGGGTAGGAGGTGGAGGGTGGGAAGGAGGCGAGGGAAGGTGGAGGTGGGCGAGCCGGCGGCGGCGGCGGCCTGGTCGGCGACGACGACGGCGGCGACGGCGTGGCGATGGCGGCGACGGCTGGTAGGCGCGGCGGCCAGTCGAGCCGGGCGGCAGCGGCGACCTGGTCGGCGACAACGACGGCGGGGAGGCGCGGCGAGGTGGCGACCTCCAGCAGGACGGCCGAGGGAGGACAGCGGCCACTAGAGGGAGGGGAAGGAGGGGACGGCGGGTTGGGGAGGAGACATCGCTGGCGGGGGGAGGAAGGGAGGGAGGGAAGGCGCGGGGGAAGGAGGAAAAGAAGGGGCTGGGGGAAGAGAAGGAGTGGGGGGAGGAAGGAGGAAAGGGAAAGGAGAAGGAGTGAGGGAGGGGAAGGAAGACAGCGGGAGGGAGAGGAGCAGAGAAGGAGGAAGAAGAGATGGAGGGAGCGATGGAGAATGAGGGAGAGGGAAGGAGGGGGGTGGTCGCAGAGAGAAAGGAGAAGTGGAGAGGAGGAGGAATGGGAGGAGAGAAGGGAGAGGAGGTGGAAATGGAGGGAGATGATGGAGGAGGGAGAGGAACGCACAGAGAGAGAGAGAGAGAGAGAGAGAGAGAGAGAGAGAGAGAGAAGCAAGAACAAGAGAGAGAAGAGAGAGAAAGAAGAAGAAAGAAAGAGAGAAGAGGTGGTTGAGAGTCGGGGGGGAGGGAAGGGTGTCCGTTGGGTGGGTATTTTTTTTAAAAATTAATTAATTATGATTTAGTTTTTTTAAAAATAAAAGGTGGGCAGGGGTAAGGGAGGATGGGCGAGGTCAAGAGGGGACGGATCCCCGTCCCGCGCACGTGCGCGGGGCGGGGTAAAAAAATTTGCCGTGACGGGATTGAAACGACGCTAGGATGACGGTACGGGGTACGCGGACATGACCGGGGCGCGTGGAGACGCGTTAAATCGAAAACGGGCGCGTTCACGCGCAAAACGGGCGTGCGAATACACGTAAAAATAAAGAAAAATTAATAACTCCCGATCCGGATGTCAAAACGAAATATCGTAAAAACGGAAAGTGGGCAGGACAACAGGGGGGAAACAAGGAAAATATGGGACGGGGGTTCCGGGAGGGGTAAAGGGCGTTCACGTGCAAAAAACACAAAAAATGAACAAAAAACGCAATTTAAAAATTAATACCGAAAGATCCGTGCATCGGAATGAGGTGCAGAAAAAAGGAAAACGGTGCAGAAAGTGGTGCCCGACAATCCTATCTCCTCAAAACATAATTCTGACTGAGATAAGACGCGTTCACATGGGAAAAACCCAAAAAACAAACCCGAAAATGGGATCGGAAATTAATATCTGACAAACCGTTCACCGGAATAACATGCAGTAAGAAGAAAAAATGTCCGCAGGAAGGAGTGGCACAAGGTTATCACGTCAAACCGCAGTTTCGACGGAAATAGGAGGGGTGCACATGTGAAAAACTCCAAAAATACTCCTGAAAACTCATTTAAAAATTAATAAGTAAAAATCCGAACGTCGAAAAAGGGTGGAGGAAAAAGGAAAAAGGTAGGGGAAGGAACAGGAGACACGGCTGTCAAATCAAATTGGAATTCCGATACAAATAGGGCAGGTTCACATGGAAAAATGTCAAAAATACGCACGAAAAAGTCTTAAAAACCCGGAAAATTAATAACGGACAAACCGTGTATCGGAATGATGCGGAATAAAAAGGAAAAATGTCAGGGGAAAAGTGGTTGGTAGGGCTATGACATCAGATGACGGTTTTGAAGCAAGAAAAGCGCGTTCACATGGAAAACCGTCTAAATTGCGTAAAATGCTTCAAAAATTAATAACTCAAAAACCGTGCACCAGAACAGGGGTAGGTAAAAAGGAAAAATGATCATGTCAATGGGGGGAACAGGGCTATAAGGTTGGATTGGGATTTTGGTGAACGTAAGAGGCATTTACATAGTAGGACCTCAAAATCAGGGAATGAAGGAAAACTGCAAGGGAACAGCCCCAAGGGTAGGTGGAAAATAACCGGGTGGGTGGGAAGGGATCCCATTAGGATAAAAGCAAGTCATGGTATACATGCATGAGCAAGATAAGGCATATGCAGAAAGGTATGCACTGCAGACGCGCAGGGACGCGTCCCCACACTTAAGACCTTAACGGATAGGGTTAACCGATCAACAGGGACCTAGGACCACGCCACAGACCATCCACTAACTTCCCCACACTTAAAACATGATCGTCACGAAGAAACAGAAGTTGTAGGGTTAGAAAAACTTGGCCCGTTTCGTCAAGAATCAAGGTTGAGTATCGATGGCACGTCCAGTGTGGTTGTCGGCTACAGGAGGGACCAAGGCATCTTCTTGGCACACGTTCGACATGGCAGGGACCACGCGGCCGTACCCAGGGAGGTAGCTGATGGAAGGAATCGTAGGAAATTCGTTGATGATGAGGGATATTACACTCAACTCACAATCACTCAAACGAGATGAAAGAACAGTCACTCGCCCCATGACTAATATCACTCGTGGAAGAATGATTAAAACCCATATCTCATACCCGATTTAGGAATTGAAAAAGGGGGGAATGGTGCAGAAGGAGTATGCCAGGGTGCACGGTTGATAGTGCATTAGTGCGTCCAACCCATCTGGCATAAGTGCAAGGAGGAAGGCAAGGGAGCCTTACAGGGCAGTGTACAGAACAGGGTGATGTGTCTTGTGATGACGGCAAAAACCCATCTCGTGGGTGCATAGGGAAACAGAAACATACCTGACTCCAAGTGTCGTAACGTCCCTCAATCTCACCTCTCGGTATTTGATTGAAGAAACTCCAGTCACACTCAACCCACCCTCTGTCTCACACTCTGTTGATAGATACAGAAGGGCAGCCTTTTCCTGAAACCCATTGATGTAATCCTCACAAGCACTTGTGCAAAGGGTGTATGCCTTGTGCGCATTTGATGGTGCAACTGTGCATCCCGCCCTGTGCCGGCATACGGTGCGAGAAGGAAGGCAAGGGAGCCTTATGGTGCAGTGCACAGAAACAAATTGTGCTTTGTGCTTTGAGAGGCCCACCCCGTGCGTGCAACACTTCATTCACACTTCTCACCTCTCATTCGATTGGAAGGGAAAAGATTGGTCTCTCGCCCCACCCTCTGTCTCACTCTCTGTTGATAGATACAGAGGGCAACCCATACTCACTTCCCCATCCGGTTAGGATGAAAGCTCACATCACTCAAGGGGTTGTCGATGAAGATCGCGTCATCAGTTGTTGAAAAGGCGTACCCAGGGAGGTAGCCATCAAATCGAATGTTGTATTGGACAGGAACATGTCGTCTGCTAGAGAACAGGTAGTCACTTTGCAAAGAGACCCAGGACACAGCGTACCAAGGGAGGCAGCTTCGGAATTGGATCCGAGGGATATCAATCAATGAATCCACTTTCTGGACTGCTGGGTGTTACCACCTTTTCCACAGCCAGCTTCTCGCCCAAGGGTGTTTACCACCTTTTCTTGGAACGAGGCCTGCTATGACAGGGAATTGCTTCCTTTTCTCTCATAACAGATTTGTTTTGTTTTTTTTTTCTTCTTTGTTTTCTTGTTTTTTTTTCTTTTTCTTATTTTCCCCTATTCCCGAGGGTGTTTCCACCTTTTCTCGAAGAATAGGTCGGCATGACAGGGACCTAAGTCCTTTTCTCCCATAACCGATATGTTTTTTTTTCTTTTTTCAATATTGAGCAAGGGAATGGTAGAGAGACCATTTGTCAGAACCCACCTCGCCACTGTCGCTGGTGGAAAATAGAGGATAAGAGATCAAGGCTGGAAGGGGGGTGTGAGGGGATAGAGGGTTGCGTCCACCTCATCAGAAGTGATTGAAGAACGGCTATCAGAAGTAGCATCATAAGAAGTACAGTGCCGTGCCAACGAGGGAAAAGATCAAGTGTCCGTAATTGTCAAGATCCCCAAGGAGGGAAGTACTTCTTCAGGCGATATCCATTGATCAAAAAGGGATCATCAGAGGCATCAACGGTCTGCACTTGAATAGAACCATTCGGGTTGACTGCAAGTACCTTATAGGGGCCCATCCACCGCTGTTGGAGCTTGCCAGGAAACTTGCCAAAGCATGAATCATAGGCTAGGACCAAATCACCTTCTTTGAACTCCTTGTGCTTGATGAAACTGTCATGGTAAGCCTTGCGTCGGGCTTGAGTGGCTTCCATGCACTGTAGAGCCATCCGACGAATTTCATCCAAACATTCCAAGTGCAAGAGACGGCATTGCAGTGAATCGTCATCCCCCAAACGCTCTTTGATCGCCACTCTCAAAGAGGGTAGTTCCAGCTCAACAGGAAAAACTGCTTCTGTACCATACACCAACTGGAAGGGTGTTTGTCCTGTTGCTGCTTTATGGGAAGTTCTGTACGCCCAGAGGGCCTCTGTAAGTCGATCGTCCCAATCACGACGATGTGCGGCAATTGTTCTTGTCAGAATTGAGCAGAGGATGCGATTGGTAACTTCGACTTGGCCGTTGGCTCTGGGGTAATAGGGAGTGGACTTGCGATGGCGGATCTTATACAACTCTGTCAACTCTTTCATGACTTTGTTAAGGAAATGAGTGCCTCTGTCACTTACCAGCTCTAAGGGACTGCCAAAACGGGTGATGATATTCTCGTACATGAACAGGGCCACGCTGTTACCATCGTCCCGCTTGAGGGCTTTAGCTTCATACCACTTTGTGACATAATCCGTACATACGAGGATGTATCGGTTCTGTTTCCTTTTGGTAGGAGGGTCGATCGGACCTACGAAGTCAATGCCCCACTTCTCAAACGGCTTCAACGGAAGGATAGGCTGCAGTGGCATGGCACTTGTCTTTGTGGGTTTCCCCATTCTTTGACAAGCATCACATCTTTTACAGTAATCATAGGCATCCTTATGAATGGTAGGCCACCAATATCCCGCTAGCAGAGCCTTCCTGGCTGTAGCTTCTCCTGCAAAGTGACCTCCACATGGCTCGTCGTGGCAAGCCTTCAGAACAATCCCAATCTCATCTCCTGCAACACATCTTCTGAGTACTTCATCTTTGCCTTTCTTGTACAATGCACCGCCTAGCAGGGTGTAGGGGGCTGATTCTAGCATTAGCTTCTTCCTTTCCCGACTAGAAATACCAGGAGGATACTGTTGGGTTGCCAGCAGATTGGCAATGTCTGCATACCAAGGAGTGACAGTTTCTACCAAGAATAGGGAAGCATCAGGGAGGTCTGGATCATCCTGCTCCTCGTCTGCAGTTTGTGGGATACGCGACAGATGATCAGCCAGAACATGGGAACGACCAGGCTTAGTAATCACCTCAAAGTCGAACTCCTGGAATAGAAGGAGCCATCTCATCATTCGTCCTTTCACATCTGCTTTGTTCATTAAGAAGGACAGGGCCTCATGATCCACATAAAATTTAAAGTGGGTAGATAGGAGGTAATGGCGGAACTTCTCCAGGGCAAACACCATTGCCAAGCACTCCAGCTCTGTCACTGTATAGTTCCGTTCCCTATCAGTGACTTTTCGGCTTGCATAATAGATCGGTTGATCCAACTTTGAGGAGCCCTTATGGTAGAGGACTGCACCTAAGCCTTCAATGGAGGCATCAGTGTGTACGTGGAACTCTTTCGTCCAATCAGGAGGTTGCAGGATGGGTGCCTCTATCAGACACTGCTTCAGAGTGTGGAAGGCTTTGTCACATTCTTCCGTCCAAGTAAACTCTGCATCTTTCCTCAAAAGCTTGTGCAAGGAAGTTGCCTTTGTCGCAAAATGGGCTATGAACCTTCTGTAGTAACCCACATGGCCTAGGAATCCCCTCAACTGTTTGAGGTTGGTGGGTGCTGTCAGAGCTGCGATCTTTTCGATCTTTGCAGGGTCTGTTGATATCCCTTGTGCAGAGACAATGTGGCCCAACAGGACTCCAGAAGAGACCCCAAAGATGCATTTGTCGGGGTTGAGGGAAATCCCATACTCCCGGCATCGGTCAAAGCATTGTTCCAAATGTCCCCAGTGTTCACTGATCAAACTATAGACACAAAAGTCATCCAAATATACCTCAATAAAGTCGTGCAGATGATTTTGAAATGCAGCCATCATGACTCGTTGGAAAGTAGCAGGGGCATTGCAGAGCCCAAATGGCATCACTCGGTAAGCGTAGGTCCCCCATTCTGTGGTGAAGGTTGTTTTGGATTGGTCTTCTTCTGCGATCTGGACTTGGTTGTATCCGCTGAATCCATCCAAAAGGGAATAAAGCTCATGTCCTGCTACTGTGTCCAACAGTTGGTCTGTGAAAGGGATAGGAAAATGATCATTCTTTGTCTTGGAATTAAGCTTTCAAAAATCCACACATATTCGCAATTTGCCATTCTTCTTAGGTACAACCACGATGGGTGAAACCCATTCACTGTTTGCCACTGGATAGATGAACTCTGCCTCCAGAAGCTTCAGCAGCTCTGCTTTCACCAATGTGGAATAATTCGGGTTCATTCGCCTCTGTCGTTGCCGTACTGGCTTGGCATCAGGCTCCAAGTCAATATGATGTTGACATATTGTGGGATCAATCCCCTTTAGGTCTTTGTAAGACCACGCAAACACGTCCAAATTTTCTTTTAACAAGTTGTACAAGGTTAACAACTCCTCTTCTGGGAGACTGCTACCCACCTTCAAGTGGCGTTCAGTGCCTTCTGAATCCACAAAGGTTAACTGTCTTTCACCTTCTACTTCACGGATGAAGGTCCCGCGGACTGCTTCTGGATACAGATCCGACTCCTTCAAGGGAGTGATGTCCTCTTCTGATGTCCCACTAGAACCAACTTCTTCTTTTGGTAGAGACTTAGGTTGCTCCTTAAGACGTTGGAATGGGATTAGAGCTGTTTCGGGTTTGGTTTCAAAATTAATTACCTCTTGGCTTGAAGACTCATCTTCTGAAGATACATCCAGGAACGTCACATAACAGGGACCCTCTGATGCCTGTTGGGTTGATGGGACTGGTGCTTGTTGGCACGGTGCATCATCATCATCTTTCTTTGGCAAAGATGGGTTAGGACGGCATGAGCCACTGCTGAAAGACGGCTTGTTCTTCTTAATCCACGTCTTATAAAGGTTTTGCATATGAGAAGATCCAATTACCAGACCAAATGGTACCATTGCCATTCTGTCCCATAGCATGAGCTCATCGGCTTCTGATACTTCTGGAACTTCTTCTTCAAATGTATCCTCTTCAAGTGGGATAGACTCTTCTGGCTCACTTTCATCATTCTCTTCGTCCATATCATATTCATCCTCTTCTGTCTCTGTCTCTGCTTCTGCTTCTGCTTCTGTTTCTGCTTCTGCTCTGTAACAGAAGAACAGATTCTCTGTCTCCTCTTCTGCCTCTGTCTCTGGCTCTGCTGTGGCCATATAACAGGGAGAGCAGTACATCCATGCTTCTATTTCACTGTCAGAAGTGATTTCCGAAGTCATTCCTGGTTCAGGCAGGAAGTATTCACCCATTGATAATGGCTTTGCCTCTTTTGGAAGTTGGCCTACAGTATCCACTGTTAAGGAATGTGCCACTGTTTTCTTAGGAAGGATCTGTTTGACAGCATCTTCGTCTGCTGATGTTCCATCCGTAGCCTCGTTAGGGGAATCAGAAGATAATTCCAAGGAGGTGGAGCCATGTCCTTTTTGAGAACCATACAGTTTCAGCACCACTTTGTTGGGTCCTCTACCCAAGGTCAAGGTTCCTTTGAACCAATCCATCCTTGCTCTAGCTTCAAAAAGCCATGGTCTGCCCAGTAACAGAGGATAGGATGTACCATAAGAGTTTGGCTTCACCACCAAATAGGTTAACCAATAATCTTTTCCAGCCACTGTAGTCTTTACATAGGGAAGAATGCCCAAAGGCTTGATTCTACTCTGATCCGCCAGTCTGATGAGCCATTGGATTGGTTGCACACCTTGTAAGCCTAGATCCTTCATCGTCACATCCGTCATAATGTTCACTGATGAACCACCATCAATCAGTGCATTTGCAATGAAGCAGCCTTCTATCCATACGCCAGTCTCTGGAGTACCTGGATCTAGGAAAGCGTTAGCCACATCCACTTCTTTGACAGGCTCTGGAGCCTTGTTGGACTTTGTTGCTGTTGAGGGAGCAATCCTTAAACCACGTCTTCTTGTTAGTATACTTTTGAATCTTTTCCGGCAACTGGGAGACAACATCAATAATTGTCGGAATGTGAGGTTTGGTTTAAAGGTATCTAGATCTCTAACCAGATCGTATTCCTTAATAGGATCCACTGGCTTCTCTAACCGATTAGGGAATGGGGCAACACCCATTTTCATTTTCCCTCTTTCTTCCAACAGAGGAATTACAGGAACTTCTTCTGCCACTTGTGGCACTTCCTCCTCTTCTATATCCTGGACCTCTGGTCCTGCCTCTGTAACTGTCTTTGTAACTCTCTGTGGCACTGTAGGGCTCTGTACGGCACTGTTAGGCTCTGTTCTGTTCTGTTCTTCTGGTGGAAGATTGAACTTCACTGTTCTGGCAGGAGGGTTATTTTCTTTCTGGATAGGTGGGTCCTTCTGCTTTGCACGCGTGATGGCAGCAACTTCCAATTCTACCAAATTGGAGGTAGGCTCTTGGACCTTGGACGGACTATCAGTAGTACTGTTTTTCACTGGGGCTGGGCTTGGACAGTCTTTTGCAGTGTGGCCTTCTCCTTTGCATCGACTGCATAAGGGCTTGTAATCCACTGACCTTCGAGGATTTGGACAATTTGGTGAGATGTGGCCCTTTTCTCCGCATCTGTAACACTCCACTTCTGATCTCTGACCACCGCCAGACTGTCTTCCTCTGTAACTTTGAGAAGGAAATCTTCTGGGTCCGAAATTAGGACCAAACTCTCTAGGCTTGGGTCCAATATCTTGTGTTGTCATTTTGGATTCCAGCAAGTTGAATCTTGCGTCTTCTTCCTTTCGTCTCCTATCATGCATCTCCTTCAGGGAGCAAATGTCCTCTGTATGGTTCTTCCGCAAACAGTGGGAACAGAAGGCTCCAGGGATGGTTGGTTTCCGTGTACATTCAGTGGCTAAATGGCCTGCTTGATGACACTTACCACACCAAGTATTTGACCGCATCACATCTCTTCCTGCTCCTGCAACGTTGGATATGCTCGCTGTGTTCACTTTCAGCGTCTGTAGTTGCTCTGTAATCACATCCATCAACTCCTTTTTGATGTTTGCAACTGAGTTGGATAAATAATCCTTCAAGCTTTCTCCTCCGGACGTACTGGTAGGAGGGTTTTGAGGAGTCTCTGTAATCACTGCATAAACTGGTTGGGATGGGATAGAGTGGTCTCTATTCTGGTTCTGATTCGGTGCTCCTGTTTGAACTGTTGGCTGTTGACTCCAGTTGGTAGGGTTCCACTGTTGCTGTTGATTTGGCATTGAGAAAATTGGTTGGGACCATTGTTGTTGTGGTTGAACCATCATTTGAGGCATGGATTGTGGCCATTGTGGATTTGGTACACTGTACTGTGATGCCGGGGGCATCTGTTGGTAGGGATAGGGAACAGTCCCTGGGACTGCATTTGGTGGGTACATCATTCCTGGCACCGGAGGAGGTAGGACTCCTCTTCCTGTATTCATTGCTAATCTAGCTTCCACTTCATCGTACAGTCTGGCACCTTCTGTTGCAGCTTGCAGTGTGGCTGGTCTTTGTAGCTCCACAAACTTACGGACTTCTGGTTGTAATCCTCTGAGAAACACTCCCTTCTGAATGCCATCATCTAGATTATGGTTAGTCCATCTCTTCAGGATGGATTCCATTCGTGAGACATAGGCTTCTACTCTTTCTCCAGAGGACTGACTTAGGTTCATAAATTCCTCTCTCATCCGCTCTTCAAAACCTTCACGCCTGAATTTAGTGAGGAAGGCCAACTTCAGGTCGTCCCATGTGCCAAAAGTTCCTGCTGCTTGTCTCTCATACCACTGAAACTCCGCGCCCTTGAAAGTGGCGGGGAATATTGCTAACCAATGCTCAGGGGTTCTGGCATTGTTAGCCACACACGCTACCATAAACTCTGCTACATGAAGATCGGGGTCTTCATTGTACTCTCCCTTAAAAACTGGCAATGGGACTACATTTGCTGGCCTGTCATCAATATTTCCAGGACGGATCTGGCTTGGAAGTGGACCTCCAGCAGGAGGAGGAAGGGCTTGATGTGCCATTGGGACTTCTGTAAAGAGTTCCGCAAGGGCGTCAAAGGCGGCTTCTGCTGCGAGCTCGCTCTCGGCTCTGATTCTTGCTTTCTCTCTTCTCACGTACCTCTAGACTCGTTCTAACGCTTGCCTTTTTATTGCGTCATTCATCAGGGGGTTGACTCCACTATGTTGTTAGTGCTCCACAGAGGGTTAACAGAAGGCTTCAGTCTCTGGAGGACTCTCTTGCCAACATTTCTTCTACTTCTTTCTTTTCAACGTCCCTAAATTCTGCTTTCATGCCACTGCACAGAGGAAGGTATTCGGTTCTGAAGGTGTCAAAATGCATACGTCTGAGCATTGTGGTGGTGCCATCATTATAGTAATGCCAGCTTCTGATGGTTTCAATAGTGTATGTTGTGAAAAACACTCTGTCTACCAACTTCCAGTGGGTTGCTAATTGAACAAATAGAAGATTATCAGTACACCAAGCATCCCATGTATCTTGCTGTTAAGCATCCACGAACAAATTCCAACTCTTTTCCTTCTTGTCTTTGTGAACCTCTACAGACCAAGACTCCTGAAGCTTCTTCACAATCTCCCACTTGATAATGTCTGGAAACTTCTCAATAAATGCCAAATCTTCCATGGATGTTCATTCTCTCTGTTTCTGTTCTTCAGTTTGTTCCCAAACAGTTTGCCACCAAGATGCAAGTTTCTGCTGCTTCAATAGGAAGAGAAAACTGTCCACCACATAGAGCATGCATCATGATGGTGATATGTTTCCGCCATTGTGGGATGAACTTCTTGTGAAAAGTGGCTTTGATTATGAGGAATTCCAATTCTTCCGTAGAAGAAGGAACTTTACAAACATCCATTGAATTCTTCTATTCTTGACAATGCCATTTCCTTCATTTTCAGCCTCTTTTGGTGCTTGTTGATGGCAAGTTTCCCCGGCTGCGCACCAAAAACATGGAGCCCCGAGAGGAACACCAAGGAAAAGGGAATTCTCTTGCAAGAAAATCTATCTTGTAACATCAACAAGCTTGTTTATCATGTTTCATATCATCACAACGAAGAAAAGAACACCAGGCACAACAAATCTTCATGCAGCATTATGTAGATCTCCCACGGTTTTTAATAGAATCAACCATATTCTTCAACATCTTCACAAAATCCATCAATAGACCAAAGAAAGCAAAGAAGTACACCATCTTTGAATGGAAATACATCACATAGTATTCATCTTCAATATCTTCATAGTCTTCTCTCTCAATCTCTCATATACAATCACTCTGTTTGAGTAGAATTGGCTATATCTGACTCTCTCTCTCTCACTCCATCAATAATACATCATATCCTCACTACAATCTCTCAAAATTACTCTCAATAATCACTCTTAGGTCGTGGATACCCCTCCCAAGAGGTATGTCTGATATGAAAGGTCACCAGAGCCACTACAGTGTCTCTTCACAGCTCACTACTGTCACTTCACTCTAGTCTTCTCTTGAGTCTTCAACAGCTACTTCTTCCACTTCTTTCAGCTCTTTTGCACTTGTATTCACCTCTTTCCAAGGCTAGAAAACTTTCCCCAAAATTCACACATACATTCCACAGAACACTTACAGAACAGTCTACAGAACAGTACCAGAACAGCTACAGTACAGAACAGAACAAAGACAGAACAGTACAGAAGCTCTACAGAAGACCTACAGAAGGTTACAGAAGGTCATCAAAACCACATAACTCACTCTCAAACCATTCAAAACTCTCACAAAACATTCACTAAGCTTTCACAATATCTCATTCTTCATCAATCAATACTCCATCCCTCTTACAGAAGACAATCAGAACAAAACAGACCAAAACAGAAGGTATACAGAACCTATCAGAACCTATCAGAACTATCAACAAACATCATGATCTTCCAAAACACAATCAATATCATCTAAAACACTCTCAATCCACTTCCTAATCAATCAATCATCCCTTAAAATCAACCATTCAGCTCTCAAAAACAACAAAAATCAGCCAAAAAACAAGTCATTTCAACACTCAACAACCGCGAAGCCCATGTGGAATACAACCCCAATTTCTATATTTGGGTACTTCACAAGTAGCTCCTACACCTCCATGCCGAAAGCCCTTCACCTTCTAACCCTCAATCCTAGAAAGGATTCTTCTCAAACTGGAAGGGGAGGGGGTAAGGTGAATCAGATCAGAATCAGTAAATCAAATCAAAGTCAGTGAAGCACGTAGACATACATTGTGAAAAACGGATGGGGTAGGAAAAGGGCATGAAAACTTTGAATTAAAGGGCAAAAAGTCAAAGTCTGAAAAGTTAATGAATTCATTCAAAAGCATAGCATAGAGTTTTTTCTTTTTCAACAATTATTATGTCGCAAGCACTAATGAAAATTACGGTTTATGAAAGGACAAAAAGTGTCGCAGTAGGACTGAGCCCACCGACTCCCCTTCACGGAGGAGGAGAGAACACAGTACAGCATCAACCTGGAGAGCCGTGCCTACAATCAATTGAAATTCTGAACTATTCACAATTTGGAAGAATTAGTGGCCAGGGAAGAGGCGGCCAGGAGCGTCGTGGAAAGCTGCAACCTCAAGAAGTACCTGGAAAGTTTCGCACAAAAACCCGACCACACGAGCTGTGTGGAATTTCTCAGGTCCTACAACCCCGACAGCGAATGTGGCATTGTCACAGTGGGAAGAGGACAGAATGCTAAGCAAGTATTGGTTCGTCTAACCCCGTCCTTGGTGGAGAAGGCACTAGGACTGGAACCAAAGGTGGAAAAGAAGAAGAAGAGGGACGCATACACCATGCTAGGGATGAGAAAGGAGGACGTGCTGACAAACAATGACATCAATATCTAGGACATCCCCAATGCAGAGACCAGGCTACAGGCGAAACTCATACATGCACTCTTTTCCAACTACCGCTACAATGCGTTGATGCACCGGATCAGCGTACCAATACTGGAAAATGTAGCGGCCTATAACCTGCACGAAGTTGACTGGAATGGCTACGTGCGCAAGACTATCGACCAGACAGCTCGAGTGCTAGCCTTAGGAAGCATGCCAGTAGGAGGAGAATCCCTGATGTCGAAGGCCGCAAAAAGAAAGAGGGCCTCCTCCAAAGCCTCGTTCATCGCATACGAGGGCATCTTAACGGCACTTATCCAGGAGGCTGTGAAGGAAGCAGAAGAGGGGGAGGGGGAAACACGCAACTGATCACCTCCTCATCAACACCAGGAGAGGTCTAGTGATAGGACGGAGACCGAGGAAGAAGGGGAAGACTAGAAGAGCAAAAAGAAGGTCAAGGAGATCAAGAAAAAAGCAGCGCAAAAGAAAAATAAATAGGATGAAGGCCGTAGGAAGGAGAAGGAAGACTTGGAGAAAGCGAAAAGGCAATCCCTCAGGGAAGCCGGGGAGAGAGAAAGGAAGAGGAAGTAGGAAGAAGAAGAAACAACGGAGCAAGTCAGGCAGGCTAAAAAGGCATCAAAGCAAGAGGCTGAAAGGAGAAGAAGAGAAGAGCAGAAGGAAAAAGAAAAACTAGAGGAAGAATACAAAAAGGCCGAAGAGGAAAGGAAAAGAAGAGTCGCAGAGGAGGAAGAGGAGTTAAGAAGAAAGGAGGAGGAGGATATGATCGAGGCTACATGCCAGTCCATCGAGCAGCAGTGCAGGGCGGATGACCCAGAAGCCTGGAATCAGCCAAGGGAAGAAAGGCCTAGCTCCAGCATGCAGTCACCAGAGCCCGCGTCCCTCGCAGTTCCAGAAGGAAAAGGCAAAGCACCCCTCCATCCTATCCCACCCACATGGCACCCCCCGTTGAACCCACTACGCTCACCCCTAGCATCCCCACCAGCTTGGAAGTGTCCAACCTGGTGGCCTAGATGCAATACTTCATCAGAAAGGAAATGGTCCAAGGGAAGAGCACGGAAACCATGACTACGGGACCAAAAAGGCCAGATGATCGAGGCAGGACCAAAAGCATCCGTGCTTGGAGGCCTCAACCACCCCCACCCACACAACAATGACGCCACCAGCCAGTTATGATGAATACGTCGCTGAGCTGCTCTCCGAACTGGAGAGAGCGGAGGAAAGAAGAATGGCGGTGGCTGAGTTGGTGACAAAAAAAGAGTCAGTGGCGGCTTTCCAACTGGAGAAAACACGCATCATTGCCATGTAGCAACGCCAAATATTTGAACTCAAGCAAGAGTTGAAAGCCAAAGAGGACAGGGAAGAAAGCTACAAGCAGTCGGCTGGAGGATGAGAATCAAGAACTCGTGCAGATGCAACGAGAATACAAGCTCCTCTTGATGCAATATAAGGAACTGGAGTCAAAGACCGCCACCATTGAGCAGATGATGGAGGAGTTGAGTGCCAAAGAAGAGGAGAGAAGACAAGACAGGGAGCAACGACGAAAGGAGATCGAGTCCATGACCGATTAGCTACGCCTCGGGAAGAAAGAGCAAGACAACATGAGCAAAGAGCTCAGGGCTCAGGAGCAGAAGCTTGTAACCCTAGCTCAAAAGCAGGGGGAGAGCATGGAAGGAATGAGCAAAAGGGCCGAGGAATGGGCTACCCAGAACGAGACACGGGTGAAGGCATTGGCGTGGCGTGCCTTGCCTTGGTGGAGAAAGAAAAAATCTTGGCAAAAATCAAAGCGGATGCCACCCAGATAGCCTTCATTGCCCAGCAACAAGCCTTCCTCAATACACTACTGGACACAACTCAACTAGAGAGAAAGGAGCCGTTGGAGGTGGTGAAGAAGAAACTAAGCATCGCACGCAGAGCCCTGCATGCGGGGCTACAGATGCCACCCCAACCTGCGGAGGTTAGACTGGGCTTAGAAGAGCAGCAGAAGTATCTACTACTGGCCGGCCTAACCCCCTTGGAGGTAGATGACCTCCGCTTTGAAGAAAGAGCACCAGAAGAAAACCGGCAGGGGGAGGAAGTTGAACTCGAAGTCGACATGAACAGATTCAGAGAAGATGTAATCCCACAGCCCCCCTCGCCGCACGATCAGGATCAGCAACAACTCGACTTGCCCCTGGACAGACAAGCCACCCTTAAGGAGCACTGGAAAAAGCTGGTGGAAGATGCCAGAAAAAGGCTACAGGCCAAGCCAGTCGTGCGGCCATCTGCATCCCTCCCACCATGCCCCGAAGACCTCCCAATGCAATTCCACACAAAACTAGTGGTCTGGGAATGGCAGGAAATCGAAAAGGACCCTTTTCTTTCAGCTTCCTTATGCGTGACAGCCTGAGAAGGGTCCTGCCAATCAAAGTGATGGAGGAGGTGATCGCGGCTGGCAGCCGACTAGGCCAAAGATGGCTGGATGACAGGGCAAGGACCCCCACTTTGTGGGGCACGGAGGAGGCCGAATTTTGGCAAGCCAAAGTATACGAAGTGCCACACACAGTAAGGGGCTACAACTGCCAACCCCTCTGGAGAAGGCGAATATGTAATATCAACATGCTCGCCTGGATGGCATTTTGTAACACCCTACCCTACGAGCGAAACGACCCCACATTCATGGCGTATCCTTGTAGGGTAGGCGTGGATTTTGTCGCCACCCTCCATGGGAGGCATGACTTCCCCGTCATCTACAATTCCAATGCCACCTCCTTTAAGGACACTCTACTTTTTTATCTAGGAAGCCTACCCGCCTCCATGACGTGCTTCCTCGCTGAGTTCTCCTCCTGTCTAGATCCCGCTTTCATAACTACCTGTAATTACCTTAGGCTTCTTAAGCTCCTACTTAAGCAAGATCCGGCACCGCAAGAAAACGGCTTGCCTCCCCTCTTTTTTGATCCTAATGCTATTGATAGCTGTGCTATGACCCGCTTCATGATGAGAGCTAGCCTGCTATCTTCCTTTTGCCTAGCTCTCCTAGAGGATATGAGCGACAACGAATTCACTAGGTGTAATCACCCCTTCCTATCCACCACCTCTCTCCACGTCCGCATGAACCTGAAAGGATACATGCAAAGCCACCAATTTTTACACAAATCCATCCGCCCTCCCTCCCCCCCTCATTCCGACGATGAGAATTATACTTGGCTGTCATACTCCTGATGTAATACTATCCCTAAATGTATCCAAAAAAAAAAGAGAAAAGAAAAGAAAAGAAAAGACATGAAGCAAAGAAACGCACAATCACTACACCTAGGGGTCCTTAAGTTAGGCGTGTCTGGTGGCTTCGGTCAGCCGGCTCTGCTCCTAACCCCCTATCCCTTTCTGATCTCCCATGTCACGCTTAGGGCACATCAAGGGCACAACACACCAAGGGAGGTAACACTCACCTATGGTTAGACTTGTCACCCTAAGCCATTGGCACCACACCCCCTTGGCACAAATGGGGTCCTCAAGTGTGGGACATCACCCAGGCTCGCCTGCGGTTAGACCCACCTCCCCATTTCACTAGCACGAGCACACTGTACCAACACGCTGAGGACAGCACTCCCCTTAGGTAGAGCACCACACCTTCTTCTTCAGGTACACCAAAAGCGCCCAACCACCAACTTCGGAGGCCCTCGTCCACCCATGCAATCCAGTGAGCTACTCCGACGAAAATCATTCTTGAGCTTCCACAAGCACCTGAGTCTACATATGACCCTCACCCTTACACCAACGCCGAAGTGCCATGGGACTGGCACCCGTCTAGGAGGGGGCTAATGCTAACCCCAAGTCGAGATGGCATAAAAATGGAGGAAAAAGCAAAAGGAAGATGGGAAAAGAGCAAAGACACGCAGGTGGCCTCTAAAGATGAACCGGGGCAAAAAGCGCAACCTTAAAAGAAAAGGCGCCTCAAAAAACTCGGAAAATTCTTGTAAAAGTGCACCAGACTCCCTCTTGTGCCAATTGTAAAATATTAGATGGGTGTAGGCTAGAGGCACAAGGCTAGAAGAGGGAAACGGAAAGAGAACCTTGCCACAATGGTCGGTCATGTAAAAAAGGGATGGGTGCCCATGGGATTTTAGGGTTTGTATATATAAAGTTCAAAAAGTGAATAAGAGATCATTCTTGTGTGTGGCAAAAGGAGTCTTATTCTTCTTCTCTCCTTCTCACCTTCTTGCTTGTGTGTGCTCTTGAGAGAGGGAGTGTGAGAGTGTGAGGGAGTGAATGCGTGTGAGAGTGAGGGATCAAGAGGGTGAAGCTCTTCACCATCTCCTCTTCTCTTCTTCTCTTCCCTTCTCTCTTCTTGCGCGCATGGCTATGGAGGATGGAGCTTGGAGGTGGAGGAGGCTTGAGGATGCTTGAGCTAGCATCTAGGATCGTGGAGCTACCGGTGTGTGGGAGAGAGGAGGCAACTCATATTGGCACTAAGGTCAGATCACTACACTCGTAGGATCAACGGCGCATCGGCTAGGTGAGAGATAGCCATTAGAGCTCACTTGGAATGCTTGAAACAATAAGCGATCCATGGGTCTTGGCGGTTGAGCGAAAGCTCCCACACATATCAATCACACTTAGCTATACACACTCTTGCCTCATTTGGACTACTCCAGTATTTTCTTTCTTTCAATCTTCTCTTTAATCTTCCATTGAATACCTATAAGAAAAGATTAGGCAAAAGTAAAATCCGAAAATGCCATTGAAGATCGCCCACAAGATTTGGGAGAAGAGAATTGCCAATACCACCCTTGAAGCACCAAAATAATACCCATGGGAGTAACCATGGATAAGTTCCCTACAAATATCAAGCTTTGAAATGCATCCTTTGTAGAAATATGTCAATGAAGACATCCACCCAATTGTATATTTTCCAAGAAGTAGGATTGTTTTATTTAAGGGAAAAGAAGTATAATCTAAAAAACCTAATGATGATGATGACGACTTCTATGTGATATAGGTATTTGTTTTCTTTGCAAGAGAGCATGCAGGGAAAGGAGAGGTTAGTATGCAATGAATGATCTTAAAAAGATTACTTCACACATGGGATCTTAAAGTCTCAGGTTATGTGAAGAGATATAGCATGGCTTAAAGACCAAGAGATTGAAAATTGCAGGACGCATTTAGGGCAGCCATAGAGGTTGAGAGGTTAGAGATGTTGGGATAGCCTCTTCATAATTTGATGTCCTCACCTTCTTCTTCTTCATTTACTTCATCAATTGTTCTTGTTGTATCCAACATTAGTTCCATTTGTGCTGCTTTGAGCATGGGCTGTGATGATGGGCTATGGTAACATAAAATCTCTACCTCTTTGAAAATGGTGCAATATTTGAATAGTCTTGTCTCCAAAATTGATAGGCTATGGAACTCGCAAGAAATGTGGGCACTCTGAAACAAGATGAAGAATATGCTCCCTATCACCTTCTTCTTTGGGTGGCTTTGACTTTATAGAGAGTTGTTGTGGCTATCCGTACCTTCCTTCGTAGCACATTCATCATTATAACCATCACCAACACCTTCTTCCTCCTCTTCTTTAAATGCCAAAACCTTCAATCCTACAAACCATTAATGCTAGTATTTTTTATTAAGCCTTCGAATTCTCCTATTTTAGACTCCATGGTTAGCCTTTCCTCAGCTACACACTAGAAATGGTCACCCTCCCATGATAGCCATAAAAGTCACACAATCAGGGTTGCAAGGCACTAAAGTATATGGCTGATCCATTATCAAACACTAAGCTTTTTGGTCATTTGAATTTAGTTTCAATTGTCATTATCAAGCAATCCTAGACATGTCATTAATGCAAAGTGGTTGAGACTCTATGTCATTAATGTAAAGGATGTCATAATCACAATTATAACTTGATAAAAATAGATATTCATAATAAAAATTTGTAATAATATTATATCTATGTCTATTTATAAAATTAATTTTTATTTTTTAAAATAAAATTTTCATTATGGAGACTTTGCTCTCATTGGTCTAGAGCACTCTTTGTCTACATCCTAAAAGTTATTTTTAGATCTCAAAACTCCCCTAATGATCTAACTTCTAGTGATTCCTATTCAGCGCAAGCACCAGCTCATCTTGGAGGTCTTGCTTGATATTGGATCAGGGAAGGATCAATATCATCACACTGGTGACTTGCCAATAATTCGGATTGATAGATTGGGAACCAGTTTCCTTCCTAGTGAGGATGGCCAATTAGCAATGGGTAAGACCTCTTGGTGTCATCAGGTTTTTACTTCTTGAATTTGCCATAGTTCAGTTTTTGGTTTCCCTAGTCAGAGCATGCTAGCAAAGATTACTACCTACTATTGGGAAGATCTCGGTTATGCCAACAATCATAACTAGAATAAGGATAAATTGAGAATCCATCAAAATCAACACAAGGTAATGGGTCTCCTTGACCAATGTTGCCCCACCTTCCCCACAATACTGATCAACTGTAGCTAAAATAGTTAATATGGTCGAGGGCTTAAGTGACAATGAAAAAATAGAAGTTCTTGAAGGCTAATGCCAACCTCTAACCTTGGTGTCTCATAAATGTCCTTCAAATCAATGAACTGTTGCAATCTTAAAGTTTGCAACCTCAAGTCTTAGAAGAACATGAAAATGACAATAGTCCAAAAAAATTTGAAACCCAAAGCTCAGACTACACAAAAGGTGATACGAATACTAACCGGATTGTTGATACTAACATTAGTGAAATCCTAAATCAAGAGCACGAGCTTGAATCATAGATGCGGAAAGTGAAAAGAGTAAGAGAAGATGAACTCGACACAATCTATCTTGGTCTAAAAATGACCAAATCAATCAAGATTAGTGCCAATCCAGCATTCCACTCATCATTTTGCTAACCAAATTCATAGATGCATTTTCAAGAAGAACAACAAGCTTTGGATATGTGTGGATTACAAAAAGTTTAATGTAGCCACAATCTCGAATCCCTTCCGTATCCCTTACTTGGATACCATCCAAGATGAAGTAGCTAGCCACGAGATGTATTCATTTCCCAATGGTTTCAGTGGATACAATCAAGTGCACCTTGCTCCAAAAGACCAAGTTAAAATAATTTTTACATTGATGTGGTTTGGTCTCAAGAATGCTCTGGTCTCTTTTTAGAGAGACATGCAAGAGTTTTTTGGGCCTTATCCCACTGATTTAATGAGGGTATTTTTGGATGATTTCAATGTCTTTGGAAGGGCCATGCTTCGGCTAATGTAGCTCTAGCTTTGCCTCACAAGATGCTGATACGTAAGTTTAAGTTTAAATCCGCTCAACTGTGTATTTGATGTTTAAGGTGATATTTTACTAGTCCACATCATTTCAAAAAATGGCATGGCTATCAATCCGACCAAGGTGGCAACAATCATGCAAGCTACAATATTAGATTTTTCATCCATGTTACTCCAATTTTTAGGCCAAACCTGATGGCATGGCCACCATACCTACAACTCTTGGCTCGTTTGGTTGTTCCCCTCACAACAAATTAGTGCATGTGGCGAAATCTATGTGCTAATGGAATGAAGAAGCCAACTTGGCATTCTGATGCCTTCGATTATTGCTCTCTAAAGCTCCTATTATGATCCCACTAGATTAGGTGAAGACTTTCCACGTATTTGTAGATGTATCTGATATCGCTATTGGAAGTGTGCTTATATAGCAGAATGCTAATGGCTAGTTTCAACTAGTATTCTATGCTAGCAAAAGATTGTCTAATACTGAGAAAAACTATTAAGCGAAAGAGAGTGTCTTAGCATGATCTACTTCATTAAGAAGTTTCGACATTATTTGCTTGGACATTCCTTCTTTTTTCATATAGATACTTTAGCACTAGTTTACTTGGTCAAGCAACAAAATGTCACTAGGTGACTTGCCCAATGGATTCTCATGCTACAAGAATTTGATTACATAGTCATTCATTGTCTCGAAACCTAGTATGTCATTGTAGATTTCCTGTCCCACCTTGATTCTAAAAAACCACCAATTCGTTTTGAAGATGACTTTCTAGATGCCTAACTATTTGTTGCAAAAGTGAATATACCAAACTTAGAGCCACCAAACCCTCCATGGTCATGGTATGAAGAAATGATGACTTTATTAGAAATAGACATACCTCCATCCCATCTCCAGAAGGACCAATGGAAATGACTAGGTCTTCAAAGCTCACATTTTAAAACTATTATGGGACAATTGAGCTACGGCACTCTCTCTAGAGTGCTACAAAGAGTGGTCCTCCTTATGGAGCAGCCTACTATCCTAGAGAAAGCCCATCAAGGAATTGCTAGTGGTCACTTCATAGCTAAAGTTACAATTTGTAGAATCTAGCAAGGTGGTTTGTGGTGGCTGACCATGCATGGCGATGTCCATAAGTGGGTTTAGCACTGTGATTCCTGCTAATGGCTTGGTCAAGGTGGAGGTAGAGATTGCTTGTCACTCCAAGCGATCCTACCTCTTGAACATTTTCAGAAGTGGGGGCTAGACTTCATAGGTCCCATGTCTCCAACTGTGACATCCACCAAAAACAAGTATATCCTGAGACATCAATGGATTATTGCACCAAATGAGTAGAAGCATGGGCCCTATCGGACAACAGTGCTAAGTCAATTGCCAAATGTTTCATTAGTAACCAAGGTATACACTTTGTAAATAAATTCATCAAGGAACTCACATCAGTTCTTCTAATTGTCCATAAGAAATATTCTTCTTATTGTCCACAAGCTAATGGCTTAGTTGAGTTAGCCAACAAGGTCTTATGTAATTTTTTAACCAAGTTGGTAGAGAAGAATGGAAAACATTGGGATACTAAGCTTCTTGCAACACTATGGGCTTTTTAGACTTCCTTCAAAGTCACCATTGACATGACTCCATAGAAACTAGCATTTAACTTGGAAGCCATTACTCCCCTAGAATTTGTAGTCCCGATTTTCTAACTCACAGTGAATGACTGGATCATTCTTTTGAAGAATCACTTTCATTCCAGATGGGAGCCATTGTTCAGCTAGAAGAAGACTAGATTTGTGGCACTTATATTCTATTCAAGGTCCAAGCCCAACAAAAGCACCAAGTCGGTCAGCTGTCCAAGAAACCATTGTTCTAGAAGGGCCAACTCATCCTAGTCTTTAAGACCTGGATGGGACAGATTCTTGGCAAGCTCAAATTTTTATGGAGTGATCCTTTCTGGGTCCTTCATGATTCCAATACTAATTGATTCTATATGATAAATTTACAGTGCAAGATATTGTTGAAGCGTGTTAATGGATTTTGACTCTATCACTATCATACTAAAGGCCTCTAGTATCTATTCCCTATCAAACGAGATTCCCTTGCTTTGCTTTCCCCATCAAATTTTGACATTCCTTTTCCACTGGTTTCTTGTGTCTACATTGAATGGCTCTTCGCCATCCCATCTTTGTTGACATGGAGCTTATTTATGGAACCCACTCATTAGCTCATCCAACTAATGATGCCATGATATCTCAAAAAACCCATTGTAATAATGTTTGGTCATGGCCTATTTTACTAATGTGATACATATGCATTTGGCCACTATCTATTCACATTAATCACACCCTCCCTTAAGAAAGAATCTCTCCATTGACACCCTTATTGTTCAGCCAACACTCATGCACATCTCTCCTTTGCCTATTCTTGCTTTCTCTATCTCTAGCCATCCTTTCCTCTCCTTGTCATGGCATCCTTCTAGCTCGTCATCAAGGAGGTTACACCCATCAACCCAGTTCACTAACCTCCCATGGAGTTCTACCCTTGTCCACCTTGACGCCGAATCCATCATAGAGAAGCTAATCAATGGCTCCACCATTTAGGTCCAGGGCAACACATACAAGCTCTCCACAAAGAGAGTACAAAGGATGCTTTACTTGCTCACCCATGGAAAACAAGGCCCACCATCCCTCCCCATTGCCACTGTGGTAGCAATCTTCTGCCCCATTGTCAACAAGGAGTATCGGTTGGTTAACTTGATTGATGACCACAAGAGCAATATCAATGCCCTCAGATTCTTGCTTGAGGTTCTCTACGTACAGGCCGATGCATTCATTGTCTCTAGAATGGTAGCTACTCTTTTCTTATACTCCTATTGCTTGGGTCCATGTACTTTTGTATTGTCTCTTTGTTGAGGTGAAACACCTATCCCATAAGCACTCCATTGTCAAAACAATCAAGGTGATGTGTGGACAACACTTTACCCTTCTCTTCCCTCCACTTGACCTTATTGACCCTACCCATTGGCTTTCTTCATGAGTCGCAAGACACATCCTAGTCTCATCCTCATAAGACAAGAGTTGCAGTAGAGCCAATCTCCAACCCCACCAAGGATACCATGGAGAGCATTGAGGTGCTCAAAAAGGAGGACCAACCCGCCCTTTAGAGTGGCAACGACCAAGCTCTCAAAAAGGATGATCAGCCACCTAGCCCCACTACCTAGCAACCTATCGAGAAAGTATTCGCACCATAGGATCCCCACTATCCCTAGTCCCTTAAGAAATCTAGCTTTTCCACTAGCCTCTCCCCCAAACTCTCCCTCCTCAAATTGAAGGGCTAGCAGTGCCCAAGGAAGGAGGAGACTATAGATGACACCGAGCCCCCCGACCCTACTTCGTTCCTCACCAATCCCAATGGTACCTTCCCTATGGCCACGCCTCTCCCAACCAACTTGTCCTAATAGCTCATCATTATCCCACCTGAGTTCAACTAGGAGATAGCCCAATAGCCATTGAACTTCATCAATGGTTTTTTAACCCACTAGCAATACTAGGAGCAGGACCTAGTGGCCCAAGTGGATTACCTTAGGTAGGCCAACATTACCCTCTCTGAGCAATTGCAGCAAAAGAACACCACTCTTCAAGAGCATCGCCAAAGTTTGGAGGCATGCCAACATGTGTCACTTGCCTTTGCTGATGATGTAAGGAATAGAGTGCAATAGTTGGAGTAGGAGAATGTCTTTCTCTAGTCCCACATAGCAACAAAAGCAAAGAATCCAAATAGCATGACCCCGCTCTCCTAGAGATCATTGAAGAACTCTAGTGTGACTATGAAACAAAGTAACTGGATGAGCCAAACTCTGTTGCCCAAATTTCTTCCCTTTCTCATCCACAAATCTCGGCACCTCGATCCCATCCATCATGACACGTTAATAGCATCCTTGCAGGCTCTGCTTCCTCTCACTCTCACTCTGTGCATGAGGCTCCATGGCCAAATTCAAACTTGTAACCTTGCCTTGATCCGAACCACCCACACTCCGGATCCTTTTCAATCACCCACTGACCATGTAGACAAGGCCACACTTCCCTTGCCCACTAACAAAGGTAAGAAGGTTGCCATGGAGGAGCCCATTAACGAGGAATACACATCACCACCACCTCTTGCTTGTGACTTCTTCGACTTCTTCATCAGGCACTAGTTCCATGGACTCCAAGTGGCAACTCATGTGAAGCATTGCATGGTTCTAGAGCAATAGAATGCAGAAGTGGTAGAGTGGATCCAAATGCTTCAATAGGTAGTGTTGTGGACCTGAGCCGAGACTGGATGGTGAAATCCAACCTTCTTTGGCAACACATCCTAGAGGAAGAGCAGGCTAGGGTGGCACGGGCCATGAAAAAGGCTAGCATTCCCCGTCTGGGACAAGATTCAACAAATCCATGCCCTACCCCAAAGCATCGTCAGAGTGCATAATTCCAACCCAAGGTTGGAGTCAAACAAAAATTGTGCTAGAATCCAGAGGCAGAGTCCCCAAATCTGGATGACCCAAGCTAAGATTAGGGAGGCAGTGATCCCAATCTTGATGATCCACTCTCTAAAAAGACCTCTACTCCCACCTCCAATATCATGAAGTTGGCTAGTATCATCCAACTCCAGGCCTAACTCAGTCCAAGGCCTTCTCTCTCAAGCATTATGAGTAGATCCATGATGCCCTCCTAAGTGCTGAGGCTTAGCATAAACTTGAATTGGAAGGAGTCCAGGCCCGCCTTGTCCTAATCACATTCGATCAAGACTAGTTGAAGCAGTAAATCTGACTTGGTGCCATCTACCTGGAGAAGCTAGTGGCAAAGCTCATCTACCACAACATTCCACGGTCTCCTCTTTGGACTTGTATAGGTCTTATGGTTGTAGCAACACCACCTCCAATACAACCCCCTCCCACCACTCCACCTCCCACCTTCTAGCCCAATGACACCTCAACTTTGGTCCCCCACCAAATCCCAAACAACCTCACCCTCTACTACCTCCCCTTCCAACTCTAGCCCTTCTTGCCCCATGTCTATGATTGACAAACCAATTCTAGGCTGATGATGCATTAAGGAGTTGAGGGGTGCAGAAGCAATAAAAACTACCTAGCATAACACATGGATGGAGAGAATGTGTCACTGCAAGCAGCGGCCTATATAAGGAAAGGGAGTGAATCATTGTTGTTGTTGTTCGAGAAGATGCATAGCCCTAGAGCTCAAGTATCAGAGGGTTCTCTTGCTTCACTACCATATCCTTTGCAAGTCCCTTCTGCCACAATCTCTCTTGATTGGCATCATGAATACTCTCTATTCATAGAGCCTATATTGTATCATCTATAGTCAAGTCTACATTTAGTATTAATATTGCTTTGGTCTTGTATCTTACAATTGTTTAGTACTTATGATCGTGCACGCTGAAGCCTTGTGTTGTGATTGTATCAGTCTTTGATAATTGTATAGTCCTTATTTCATCAATATATTTTGGATTGATCTTTGAGTACATTTGTTGTTCGATCTCTTCACTATGATTATATCTCACTCTGTAATTCGTATGCTGACTATCGAAAGTGATGTTAGTTTCTCCCTATGTCAGAAGTTCTGAGTACGCCCATTGTTCGTCCTATAGCAATAGTGCTTGGACAACCAATAATAGGCACCTGCAACACTATTTTGATTGATATCGAGAGTATGAAATCTCCCTCAAACCCAACAAATGCATCTTTGGATTTTTTTCAAGAGTTCTATAAGGACACATCATATCCACATAGGGGATAGCAATTGACCCAGTAAAGATTGAAAAAGATTATAGTCCCAACCACACCAACCAATCTCAAATAGGTGAGGGGATTTTTTGGCCATGTTGGCTATTATAGAAGGTATATAATGTATATTGCAACAAAAGAAGTCC